>NC_056543.1:3759041-4059041 GCF_910596095.1 Thunnus maccoyii
CCGGCGGCGAGGGTGAGAGGACGACAGAGGACTCGCTGTAGGAAAAATATGGAAGGCGAAGAAGTTAAATCCCGCCGTGTTCGACACAAGGGAGGGGGGGGGGTTATGGAGGTTGACGTGTCTTTTTTTTTTTTTTTATATGATTACTGCCAAGAGAAAAGTTGATGATTAAGATTGTGTAATAAAAGAAAAAAAAAAAAGGGGTGAAAGAGTGGGAAAATTGAGAGAAAGAGAGAAGAAAGCATCAGGGCCCCTTGAGGCGAGGAGGGTAATTATGTCTAGGCCTGCTCAGATCCCAAAGGCCTGGATTACTGGATGAAAGGTAGAGGCTGAAGGCACGGAGCGCAGACACAGAACCGGAGAGGACGAAGAAGAAGAAGAAGAAGAAGAAGTGGTGGTGGGGTTGAGGGGGGGGGGATAGGGTGACAGTCAGCATAAAGACCTCTGTCCCCTCGGCCGACAGAGGGCGAGAGCCGGGGCGTTGTGAAGAATCGGCGGGTGGATTAACCCCTCGCTACGCTCCGGCTTGGCCTCTTTGTCTGCCGCCTTAATGAATCCTTGCATTGCAGCCGGGATCCAGAGTCAAACAGTTGCTCTTGATCCGCAGTAAATATTCACCCTCCTCATCCTCCTCCTCCTCTTTTCACTTTGTTTCTTCTCATAACTTCACGGCCACAGGAAGAGAACGGAGGGGATATTTGGACGGACGGACGGGTGGTGGTGGTGGTGGGGGGGGGATTACACCGCTGCTGTGGCTCTGTTTTGTCACACTCAGATCCAACAATCCAGTGGTTTAAATAGAAAGTCTGAAAGAGAAAAAGAGAGAGAGAGAGAGAGGGTGGGGGGGGAGGAATGAAGGGGTCATATAGAGATGTGCAGTGACAGGAGGACACCAGGAAAAGAGGAGAACAGGTTTATAGATCTCACTTGTTGTTGTTTTTTCATTACTGGTGACAGATGCAGTGGTCATAACCTCAGGAAGTAGGTCTACAATCCTCCTCCTCCTCCTTCTCCTCCTCCTCGTTTCTTTTTCTTTCCTCTCCCTTTGCTCCTTTTGCCCCAAACACTTCCTCTCCTCCTCCTCCCTCCCTCAAACCCCCCCCCCCCCCCCCCCCCCCCCCCCACCCCCCCCCCCCCCTCCCCACACACACACTAAAAAAAGGACACCAAACTTAAAAGGTGAAGAAGACAAACGAGAAAAACAGATGTCACCCCCCCAAGTGTCACCCACCTGTGCGGCCCGAGTCAGCGCTTGTTTGTCACGTCACAGCGAAGAGATCCGTCTTAATTTCACTTCCGCTCGGCAGATGAAGGTTATAAAAACCTCCTGAAACCGGAATGAACAACGCCCCGCCAAGCTAATTTCATCCACTTGTGTGTTACCGTTTCATACGCTTGACTTTAAACTCCCTCTTTTTCTTTTTTTTTTTTTTTCTTTTTTGTTCGGTTTCTGTATTATTAAAAGTTCCACTCCATCTGTCAAAAGCGAGCGGACGTGGACGGACTATGAAGAGCAATCATGAGCAGAAGAAGCCATTGCTTTAAAATCCTTTTTTTTTTTTTTTTTTTCTTCCCAACAAAAGCTGTGAGGGCTTTTTTTTTGTTAGTTGAAAATTGCAGCTGTCTGATTTTTCCCCCCGTTCTATTATGAAAACCTTCTTAGTATTATAAAAGCACTTTTTTTTTTTCCTTAGCGAGAAGATTGTGAAGAGAGAGAGAGAGAGAGAGGGAGAGAGAGAGAGAGAGAGAGAGAGTTCAGGCACCTGTGGCTGTTTTCACCTTCCCAACAAATGGCCTGACAGCGTAGTTAGAGATGAGAGAAATGAGGCCGGCTGATAGAGCCGACAGCACTGTTCAGCTTCTCTGTTAACTTTCTCTCAGAGCAGTTGGTGTGTGTGTGTGTGATTGTGAGGAGGAGGAGGAGGAGGAGGAGGAGGAGGGCTGAGAGGAGGATAAACTGTGATGAGAGAGAGAGAGAGAGGGGATGAAGAGAGGTCTCTTTCTTTCTTTCCCCCCTTTTTTTTTTCGCGCTCTCTTCACCTCCAGTGATTATACAGCGGGACACTTTTTCCAGTGAGTGTTGCCCTCATTGTGGGGAAGCACAAATGGTGCGTGACATGACAGAAAAACTGGAGAAAAAAAAAAGAAAAACACCTAAGAGAGTCATTGGAGATGACACACAGGCGTTACATTAGCAACTTTTCATGATTGATTAATGTAGTCTACTGATAGTTTAGTCTATAAAATAGTCAAAAACGTCCGTCACAAGTTCACAAAGCGTGAAGTTACGTCTTCAAATGTCTTTTTTTTATTATTTGTCTGATTCAAAACACAGAAAAGCAGCAAATCTTCACACTTAAGAAGCCAAAAACAGCAAATGTTTACTGTTTTTCAACCTGATAATTGACTTAAAAGATTAACCTATCGTTTAAATCGACTTAATCAACTAATCGATTAATCTGCTAATCGCTTCACGTGAAGTTTTCTGGCGTTCTCGCTCTGAGACTTTACTTTTGTCACCTGACTGACTGACTGACTGACGTCTCCCAATGAGTCAGAAAGTTACACATGATTATCTCACTTTCTTTATTCTGTTTACTATGATGTCATACAGCACATTCACACATCATTAAATACACATTCACTTTATTTACTTTCATATTTATTACCGTGTATATTGATATTGGAAGGCTGCTTTTGAAGGGATGTTTCAGTTTATGACTCTGTGAAAGTTATGACATTCTTTTTGAAAACAACCACAATAATTAAAAAAGAGGAGAGTAGAACCTATCGATACATACGTGTTTATCCTCCTGTTACTTTTAATAAGACTTTAAAGAGTTCATAAAAATTCTGGAGTCCCGCTGGTAGAACAGTGGGAGGTAAAAGGCATTTAATTAAGGAATCAACACAGAGTCTAAGTAAACCTCTTTCATGGCTGTTATCCGTATTTTTTTTTTTATTACTCGCTTTACAGATCATCAGCAACTGTTTACATTCTTCTTTAACCTCCTTTAATGTTTTTGAATGTCTAAACTTGAGGACAAGCAGCAGACTCTTGGGTGATAAAGCGCTCTGGGTTCCTTTTAGCTCAGGAATATTTATGGTGTGGGGGAGTCTTACTAAAGAAAAGGGTTGATAGTTGCAAAAACAGGAGGGGTGAAGGGCCAAGTGTGCCTGAAAGCAGGGTGGAGGGGGGGTCAAATGCATTTATAATCATGAGATGGTGGTGTGGCGAGCTTTTATTTGTTATCTGCCCCTCCCTTCTTCTCTCTGTCCCTTCCATCCTTTTCTCTCTATCTATGCGGTAGGCTCTGGGTGACCTTGTGTACCTGGTGTTTTGTTCTAATGGCTGCCATTAGACCAGGTGTCTGCTGCCCGACACACACGTTTACCCGGCGACGGAGCGCAGGAGGGAGGCGCAGAACAGATGAATGAGTGTCTAACTTGACAATCTCTTGTCTTCATCTCTTTCTCTTGTTTCCTCGCCATTTTTTTTCTTTTTCTCTTTAGGCCCCCCCCCCCCTTTTGTGTTTTTTCGCCGCAAGACGATCCAGAACAGCTCATATTTGCCCTTAATATCAGTCTCTTGGCAGTTTATCTTTAAACCAACACTCAAACTGTTTTATTCCTCTTTGTCAGCATTTATTGAATTGCTCTTATTATTCAGCACTTTGCTGTAAATCAGCTGGCTAAAATACAAGCGTGTAATAGAGAGGAGGATAGAGAGGATGATGGTGTGTGTGTGTGTGTGTGTGTGTGTTTCTTTTTGTGCCCCCGGCTAAGGCAGATCTCAATTCTGAATTGTAAAGACAGTGAAAGAGCAGGATACAGTCATTATGATACCTTATCTCATATTCAGTACTGGAAAACACACACAAATACACACCCAGAGTGTTTGTGTGAGAGATGAGATGAGGACAACATTTCCTTTAGCTCTTACATATCTGTCTGTGTGTGTGTGTGTGTGTTTTAGCTCTGGAAATGTTTGATCTCCTCCTAGTTGCCCACTTCCTGTACAGATAGCTTTCATGCTAGCAGAGCATGAGTTCTGACGCCCTGATTGATAATATTGTCAGAAAATGTTTGATGGAGTTTGTCATCAGACAGAAATAATTCACCGATGTGTTCACCGATGTGTGTGTGCGTACAGTGGGTGTGGGCCTATGTGTGTGTGTGTGTGTGTGTGTGTGTGTGTGTGGGTTGTGTCGTGACATTTTTGGTTTCATAATTGCCTCAAATTAGACCGTAAGACTAATTTTTAGCGACATTAATTATCTGAAAGCTAAACCTAATTCTAGCTGTTGTGAATTATGAAAGAATAGTCGATCATTTTGGTGAAATTTGAGCGAGATGAGAAGATTGATGTCTGTGAGTTAATTACAGAGTTGAAGTCAGGACGTGGTCGTGTCAGCTTAACTTAGCATAAAAACAGGCTCTGCACAGTAACCATCACCTCTACAGCAAGTCTTTTTGTTTAACGTTTAACCCGTACATGGATAGAAACTTAAAAAGGGGACGTTTTGTGCTAAAACTAACAGTTTAGGTAGCATCTCCGGCTATTTCCTGGGTCGTTCAAGCACATAACTGCCCCTAAAACTACTTTCTGTTTGTGTGCAGGCTAGCAAACAATTCACAACATGCTAATTAATGAGCTTAAAAGGCTCTGGCAGGTGTATTTTTTGCCACAGGTTAATTGTTTCTACATGTATTTATGCTAAACTAGCTTAAACTTGTCCTGACTTACTTTACACACACACACATGATAAAGATTTTTTCATCTCAGCCTCTGAGCGAATTTCCTGAAATGACAAATTATTCCTTTAAATGTCAAATATCTAATTAAATCCTAACTCTAACACTTTAGGACTTAAGAGCCCATTTCTTAAGAGGACAGAAGTACCTGAACACACACACACACACACACACACACACACACACACACACACACACACACACACACACACGGATCCTGACTAGCTGAGCATGATGGGACGGAGCGATAAGCACGTGGAGCTGTAGGATAGAGATCTGGTCTTCACCTCTTTGTGATGTCATTATGGAAGCACATCTAGATCAACCTCTTTAGATAAATAATGGCCACCATGAGCTATGCCACACACACACACACACACACACACACACACACACACACACACAAACACGCACTCGCATGTCTGCACACATTTAAAATGAGCACATGCATGTACGCTTTCAGTCCTGTATAAACACACATACACACTTACACGCATGAATGAGTGAACGCTTCCAGCCACACACACGTGCACACGAGGTTAATGCACACACATACAACTCCGCAGCATTTGTGTAGAAGTGAAGACCCCCCCAAGGCTTTTCTAAGGACCTTTCCCCCTCCTCCACACACACACAAATACACACACACACACACACAGATGAGATGATGCCAGATGGCACTGCAATACATAGACATACATATCCTTCCTGTCTCTCTCTCTCTCTCTCTCTCTCTCTCTCTGTGTCCGTCACTGGACACACTGTACCACCGCTGAATGTGTCCTCAGGGGGGGAAGAAAAAATATTCACCCGCCCTAGTTAGCCGTTGTGCACGAGCTTGTGTTTATGTGTGTGTGTGTGTATATATAGTGCGTGTGCATCCGTGCGGTGCTCACTTGTGCACATGCTAATGCCGGAAGCTAAAAGAAAGAAGAAGATGATGCATGCTCTCGGAGAAACAACGCGTATCGTTTGAAAGAATGTGTGACAGAGATAGAAGAGGAAGAGGAGGAGAGAATGTGTTTCTGTGAGAGAGCGAGCAGCCAGAATGTATGTATGTAAAACTGATTATGCTTTGAATTTTTTTTTCCCCTTCCACCCCCCACCCACCCCCCACCCCACCCCACCACCAACCACCCCACTATTTCATTTAGCGCTTGTTGTTAATTATGAATCGTCTGTGCCTCGCCACCGGTCCCCTGCGTGAAGGCTCCCCTGCCGCCCTGCGGTGCCTGTCTTTGTAGTCAGAGGAAAAAAAAAACAGTAAAAGCCTCTCGCTGGTGTTGGGTCGTCCCTGGGAGAGCAGGATAGTGTTTCCGGTCTCATTGCTTTTGAAATGAGACGATCGGATGCTTTCTTGTACTTTCTTTCCAGGAAGAGGGGTCAAAGGTCACTGAGAGATGCTGGGCCTGCCCATCTCATCTCCTGCCCAACGTCACTCTGGAGAATCATGATTAGCATTTTCACTATTTTCTTACATTTTATCGACTAAATGATTTATTGATTACTCAAAGAAAATAACATTTTTATTCAGTAATGTGAGTTTTTCTTGAATGTGCTCCTAAAAATTGTCATTTTTCAAGCAAAAACGCCCAAAAATTCCTGGTTCCAGTTTGTCAGTTGTTGAGTATTTGCTGCTTTTCTTTGTCTTTAGATTTTAGATTGTTGGATCTGAGAAAATAAGCAATCTGATGGCATCAACGTGGGCTTAAGGAAAGTTTGACAGGCATTTTCACTACATTTTCAAGGCCAAACAACTTATTAATCAAGAAAATACTGAGAATAACTGTTAGTCGCAGCCCTCCATTGCTAGAAATCCAATCCCCAGTCACCAGACACACGCTACCACGAGTGCATAAGATCAACATGTTAAACCTAAATGTTCCCGCTACATATTTTCATCATTTTCATGAATCAGTATTTGCAGTGCATTCCTGTGTATCTTTGCTTGTACCAGTTTTGTCAGCATGCCATAAAAAGCCTCCTGGGCGTTCATGGTTAACATTTCAAATTGTATTCAAGCGTGGGGCAAATTCATTTAGCAGATAAATACAAGGTTTCACCTACAACTCAAACTCCAACTGGGAGTGTGTGTGTGTGTATGTGTGTGTGTGTGTGTGTGTGTGAGAGAGAGTGTGTGTGTGTGTGCGATCACAGGAATGCTGCAGGGTCTCTCTGTACTGGGAGACTAAATGGCAACATTATTTTACTTTTGGGAAGAATTTAGGGAAATTCAACTACACTCCCAGACAAACCCCTCCAGGCTCTCTGTCTTTCTCTGTGTGTGTGTGTGTGTGTGTGTGTGTGTGTGTATGTGTGTGTGTTTCAGGGTGCTGTTCTTTTTTGTTGTGAATTCGTCTCACCGAGCTGCTGAGTTTTTTATCGTTTTTTAATTTTCTGTTTTATATGCCGGCGCCGTTCTGCCATTTCCCCCCACTCGCATCCGGGAAGCGCGCCGCCTTCTTCTCCTCATTTATCCGGTTAATTATTCGCTCTTTCCGTCTCCGCCACGACGCTGAAGAAAAGCTCTGTGATTTTATCTTCAGATATGGGGTCACTTTGCACCGTACGGGTACGCACACATACACCGTTCTCGCTATTATCCGTCATCATCTAAAATTAATGGACACAATCAGTAATTACCACATCAATAATACGATACGGAGAGGCTCGATGGCAAACACTCCAATGCGCGATGCATAATAAATGACTTATCATAAGTTTTTCTGCAGCTAACTAATATCCTCTCTCTCTCTCTGCCCTTGTCCCTGCGTCTCCTTTCAGATTCGTGCCAGGCCAAGGCGTGGTATTGTACCCCCAGATCGGGGATAAGTTGGACATTGTGTGCCCCCGCGTGGACGGCGGGATAACCGATGGCGTGGAGTATTACAAGGTGTACATGGTGCCCAGGGAGCAGCTGGAGAGCTGCACCATCACCAAGGCCGACACGCCGCTCCTCAACTGTGTCAAACCCGACCAGGACGTCAAGTTCACCCTCAAGTTTCAGGAGTTCAGCCCTAATCTATGGGGCCTGGAGTTCTTCAGGGGGAAAGACTACTACATCATCTGTAAGTACCAACCGCTCTGTCCCTAAAGGGGAAAAACAGCCTCTAATAGTTCGACAAGGTTGAAGAACCAGCTGTTGGTTTCATACCTTGAATTTCTTGGTTCTAGCTTGTTGTGTGATTGTATCAAAAACTGGTCAATTAGAGATGGTGAATTTTTAAGCTGAGATCTTCCCACAACCTGGCAAACATTCATTTGAGTCATTCTTACAAGATGTACTGTTGTTGCAAGTTCATACATCTTCTCTAAAGGTATTGATGGACAAAAAAACCCTGAAGTAGATGAAACTGAGGTTGAGAGGGAAAGTAGATGACGTGTCATCGCCAGATAACTGAGAGTTCCTTGTACATCACAGATCCAAAGGATGATTTTTATTTTTTTCCTGGAGATCCTAGAGATATAAGCAAGTAAACAACACTACACACAAGTAAACATTTTAGGTCCATTTGAAGTTATGTTAAAATACCTTTCAAAGAAGGGGGTTTTTCAAAGATTCTCCCTCCGTGGGGGATTTGCTTGTTGTATAAATCAAGCCTCTAGCAAGATCTAACGTCAGAATCTTAAAGCCAAACTATTCAAAGCTGGAGGAAAAGTGCGAGTAAGTAGTTGCTTCAGTGAAAGTGCTTGTTAGATCGTCGAGCAGCGTCTGAAGCTTCCACACCTTTCTGATGTTGGGAATTTTTGGGGCGCTGCCTCAGATGATTTTTATGAAACTGACAGTCCGACAAGCGCTGCATGCTGTGATCGTCCAGCACGCGTTGTGTGCAAATGTCAAAGGATGCAAGGTTGTCTCTCTCTCCAGCTCTCTCCTCAGTCTTTACACAATTAGTTCACTTTACATGCGAGTGTGCGCCGCTTAAATCTTTCAGGCGGTGCAGCCGTTCTGAACATGTGAGACACTTTGTACACACTAGTGAATTTTAAAGCATATTGAACCCTTCAGCTATGAGTCCCCTCAGCAGCTTGTGCTCGTCACAGCCCCCCCTTTGTGTTTTTTTTTGCTTAGAAATGACTCTCTATCCAGTCCTGTGCGGTACAGGTGTGGCCACTCCGCTTTGCTGATTGCCTGTGATGTACTAACGCCATCCTGGGAGGAAGTTTTGATGGGGTTTTAGCGACGGCCCCCTGGTTTGAAACATGGGAGGTGGACTGAACCATCTGTGTGACGCTGAGGGGGGTGCGCCGCAGATAGGACCATCTGTGAGGCTCTGCCACAGCCATCTGTGAGCTGTCACAGGAGAGGAAGGGCCATATTTCTGACTGAGTAGAAGGAAGAGGAAGAAAGGAGAGTGAAAGAGGGAAGGAAAGAAGAGCAGGAAATACTGCATCTTATCCAAACAGCCTACTATGGTAGAGGAAGTTCAGCTTTGCAAAACAAATGTGCAAGGTAGCAACTAGTCATACCGTCCTGTATAAATCTCTCTTTTTCGCAGTAGCCAACTCCTTCATTTTCTTCTGAGCTCCACGGCGCTCAGAAGTTCTGCCGAGAGAATCTGTGAAGCAGCTGTTTCAGAAAAAAAACAGGCCGACACAATATGCTCATCCAGTTTGACTTAACTTTAGTTTAAAAGCAAACAGGCAACAGTAGCTGCTCTGCCACTAATGTGTCATAGCTGCAGGATACTTTGCATGGCGGGGCATGCCTCGTAGTGTTAAGAGTCTAACAGGTGCTGTTGTCGTCTGACAGGTCAGACATGTATTTGAGGCAAATATGTTGGAGCAAATAAAGCAAGTTAAATTTGTGACAGTGTGAGCTTTTCCAGTTAGGTGGCAAAGAAACCGGCGCACACACAAATACAATCTGTGTGCATGTACACCCACATAAGCTGAACAAACCATTAGATGTGGTCTGTGTGTGTGTGTGTGTGTGTGTGTGTGTGCTGAAGGACTACAAAGGCTTCTGACTGAAGAGGCGCAGACGTGATCACCCTCCTCTCGTCTCCTCCTCGGCTCCCTCCACCCAAGCGCTGCAGTTAATTATTGATGAGCCGATGCTGGTGTTTACTTACCCTGGTTCTCCTCGGTGCTCTGCCTGTGCTCCTGCCGCTGAATGTGATCACATAGTCGGTGGATGAGAGTCTGCAAGACAGGATTAAGTCCAGGTTAATTAAGGACATGAATGAGAAGGAGCAACAGGGGTACATGTAGGGGGTGCATACATGTGTGTGAGATACTGCACACACACACACACACACACTAAGGAGTCCCTAAGGAGACACACACAGCTGCACAGGTACATAACAACTGTCCCCCTCGCTCCGTCTATCTATTACATGTGTTTCAATCGGCTCTCCATCACGACCTCAGCAGATGAGAATATTCAATTTCCCACCGTCTCTCCTTCATCCGCCTGCCAGAGTTGACAAGTTGGAACAGAAAAGAGTGGTGGGAAAGTTCAATTTGGAACTTTTTTTTTTTTTTTTTTAAAAAAGAGGGTTTGGAAAATCCAATTTTGCAGTTCTTGCAAATTCCCCTCCACCAACACCAACTCCAGTCCACCTCCCTCCTCCTCCTCCTCCCTCCACATTCACCCAAAATGCTAATGTGTAGCCTAAAGAGGGGAAAGAAGGAGCCGTTTCTCCATTGGAGTGTGTCACGTTTTCGCTGTTAATTGCCTCTTCTTGGCTAACTCTTGCCCCAGTTCTACAGCTTTAACGGCCCACTGCAGTTGCATTGTGGCACTATGTTGTGTATTTAGTGGTATTCCTGTTTTTGTTTTTGTTTTTTTGACGAATTTGTCGCTTGGAGAATCTCTCAAGCTTTGCATGGGTAAACACCAGGAGTAAAGCACAAGCAAACAGTAAAAAAAAAAAAAAAAGAGAGAGAGAGAGAGAGACGAATACACAGAGGTGCACGTAGGTGGAGTCATGGTTGTTTTTACCTTGCAGTGTCGGAGCGAGTGCAATGTGTGAATCTTTGCTTGTAGGCATCAATGTGTGTGTGCTGGGTGAAGGAGGTAAAGGTATTGATGGATGCACTTGCCCTGTGTACATCTACATGGAAGCATCTCCATCTTATTATGTGTGTGTGTGGTTATGTGTGTGTGTGTTTATCCCCGAACCCCCCCTCCTCCTCCTCCCCCCCAGCCCCTCCGCCTTCCCACCACAAGTGTTGTCCAAGATCCATCAGAGTGTGACACCGACTCAGAAAGTTCACCACGAGGATTTCATTAGTCTTTTTGGAGTGAGCACTCGATACGTAATTAATTAACCAGCGTTTAATCCTCCATTTCTTCTCACAATTGCCAAGGCCCCTACATCAATGCTACGGATCTGAGTCTCAACCAATTGGATTAGCGCTGCCTTGTGTTGAGTATTGTGCCAAGGCTAGACCTAGATTACATGGGAGTGCTCGCACTACCCCCCCATCCCCTGCACTCCAACACCCAAACCTCCCCTTTTAGATTCAAACAACTGTAACATCAGGCCTCAGCGTTCTGTCTGTCTCTTCCTGTACGACCCTGCAGCAAAGACTGACAGGCGGTCAGATTTTTTTTTTTTTCCTCTGCACCAATGACAAAAAACTTGTGTAAGTCAGCGTTAGTGTGTGTTATATGGCCTGCTTGTACGTATATGTGTGTGTGTGTGTGTGTGTGTGTGTAGCTTTCCATGTGGTTGTGAATATGCAAACTGTGTATCCTGTGCTGCTGCTGTATATCTGCAGAGATTTCTGCCGCTGCTCATACATGTGTGTACGTTTGTGTATTTGTGCATGCACATGTGTATGTGTGTGTGTGTGTGTGTGTGTGTGCTTTTAAAGAGGCAGCGCGCAGTGTTGCTCCAGTTGAGAGCAGATGAGTTTGATGTGATTGTTTGCGGCAGCATGGCCTGAAGCCGAGAACCTAGTGAGCTAGATGATTACATGAGCTAAAGAGGGAGAGAGAGAGAGATAGAGAGGGATAGAGAGAGAGAGGGAGAGGGAGGGGGGGGGGGGGCAGAAAGCGGAGAGGAGAGTGACGAAAGCGAAAGAGAGCTGAAGAGGAAGGGACGGGTAAAGGAGGGAGAAACAGGAAAGAGAGCTAAAGAGAGAGAAGGAGGGAATATAGAGAGAGAGAGAGAGATGAGAAGTAGAGCTGAAGGGAATGGGGGCATAGCGAGAGGCGGTATGAGAGAGATGAGCTAAAGAGGGCAGAAGAAGGACATGGCATGAATTTACAGTCAGAGCAGACATGCACAGGGAAATTTCATCAAGAATTTAATCACCTTTTTTTGCTTCACTCACAACAGAAAATAGTCACCATCACCCCCCCCCCACCCCCCGCTACTCTGACTATTTGTGTGAATCTACTGTGAGCTCTTTTAGACAGAAAATTCCCTCTCATTAAATTAGACGTGAATTTAAAATGCACTTTCAGGTTTTTTTCCGACTGATTCAAACTATCCAGATTCACCAGTATTAGATTGGTGCTGGCGTTATTATCACATTATGAAAACGGGAGGCAGGATTAATCAGCAGCAGTCGATGCTACTCTACTGTCTGTCTGCACGGAGAGAGAAAAAAGGCTAAAAAACAAGTTGATTCCTGCTTCAACTCTCAGTCAAACTCTGCTTTTTTGTAGTTGTAATTTTACCACTTCTCACTGCTGTAATAATTGAGTGAATGTAATGTAAAATGGTCATAAATGCAGATTTTAAATAATTGATTTTGAATGTTTGTGTGTGTGTTTGAGCGAGCAGCGCTGACCGGTAGCAGTTGGTTATTATAGGCAGCTTTGGTATTTGGGGTAACCCGGCTTTGACCCGACCTGTTTCTGAGGTCAGTGGGGTCCCTGAATGCAAAGGCGCCCACTGTCACGGGCGATTAGGCCACACGGCGGTGACGGGCATTAACCAGCCCACAAACCCCGGCGCTGAGATGATGGCTTCACGCTCCACAGCTACCCGACGGATGGCAATTATACTCAGTGTTTAGATCATAGCTGCCTTTGTCTCTCTTCTTCTTCTTCCTCTTCTTCTTCTCTTTCAGTCTTTCCGGGACACATCCTCATTCTGTCCATCCGTTCATTCTCTCTCTATCTCTCTCTCTCTCTCTCTCTCTCTCTGTCTGTGTGCAATACAGTCCGTCTCTCTTCCTATCTGTTCTCTCTGAGACGCCTCATGTTGCCATGCATTTGCTCTGATTCACTATTTATGAGCGGCACAGCATTGTCTCTCGGCGGTGCATTGTGTATTAATTATACCCACAGAGTTTTGGCAAAAGTGTAGTTTTTCAAAGCTTTAAAAGGCTCTTTAAGCTCAGAGTTATGTCACATATTTGTGAAAATGCTCAAATATACAATCTGAAATATATATTTGTATAAACTAGCTCAGCTACATGTAGCATTTGAGGTTTTCTTTTTTTGCTATTTGCTAGTTGCATTAGCAGACAGAAGGAAATGGAGTTAAGAGCCCGCGCCCGTCTTTATCTCGACTGCAGCTCACAATTGACTGTCTCGTTAAACACGGCGTGATTTTCCACTCTGTTGATTTGATAAACACGAGAAAATTAAGTTAAAGAGGGTAAATTAAGTTAAGGAGGTTGAGGATGGGGGTGGGTGGGGGGGGGGGGAGATTGAGTGACTTGTGGTGTGTGTGTTTTTTATGGCGTAGGGTGGGATTGTGGTTGGAGAGCTGTGTGTGCTCTCGCGCTAATTTCACAGGTGGCTGTAACACATAGAGACACTTGAGGACACTTTCTTTGACACACTTGTACCATTTGTTTGAGACTACATGTGACATGTAGGTGTGTGTAGGTGTGTGTGTAGGTGTGTGTGTGTGCTGGCACGTTTTTTTTACAGACTCACTCAAGCTGTCACTTTGGTCTCAAGCGGTACCTTGTCACAGCTGGTGAGTGATTTTTCCTGATGGTCTTTTTTTTCCCCTGTTGCGGAGCCTGTTTTTGCATTCATGAGTATATATATGTGAGTGCATGTGTGTGTATGGGACCAGTCTATTTCAACCCCCAAAAACCCCATCGAAACCACACGCTCCAGAGTCCACAGTCATAATGGAGTGAAGGAAAATCAGACTTTTTCCTTCTTCTTCTTCTTCTTCTTCTTCTTCTCTGTGTGCCTGCAGAAGGTCACACACAAGCTGAATCGAGGGTTAATCTTTCTCACCGTTTTTTTCTTCTGGTATTCTTCCACCTCTCTCTCTCTCTTTCTCTCTCACCTTTTTCCCTCCGCTGTCTGCGAGTCTTATCCGAATAGCTGTAATGCCAGCTGTAGTTTGTGACTAAATCCATTTGTGAGGGCCTTATATGTACCGGGTCTATCCCACCCTTCCTCCTCCAACCATGTTCCCCTAGTATTACGGATTATCTGGTTACCTCTAGCCAGTTAGTCTGCTCTCCCAGTCCGGCCTGACCTGGCCTCGTCTGGCTGAGCCGAGGACGGCCAAGTCATTCAGCGAGCCTCAGCCAATTCAACAATCGCATTCTGTTTAAATCCAAGTCAGGCTTGCCTGGACTGCAGCCTTGGCATGGCGGGTGTGTGTGTGTTTTACTCCGCATTTAAAGGGGAAGAAGAAGAAGTTTAAAACGACTCCAAATTGGAGTTTTTCAGATTTCTTTTAAATGTCAATGAAATGTTGCAGCCCAGTTTGAAAAGGAAGTGTTTTTTTGGAAACTTTTAAAGGAGGATGTTTGTGTTTTTTTTTTTATCTTCAGTGTTAAATAGAACCGAGATAAGGAAGGAAAGAAGAAGGCATGGCAGATGAGCCCTAAATACACCTTCTGTGCGGTTCACCACCCTTCACATCCTGTGAACTCTGACCCCTCAGGCATATTTGCTTTTGAGCGTGTGCACGTCAACATCCCGCGTAACACTACCGCGCATACACACCCTCGTCGTGCCGATCGCTCATCAAAGTAAAACTGTTAGAAAGGTTAATGACATCCTGCAAGATATAAAATGTGTTGTGCTAACAGGTTTATGCAACAGACACACACACACACACACACACACACACACACACACACACACACACACATACGGTCACAGGAGCACAAGCCTTTAAGGAGCTTTGTCTGTAATGTGCTTTTCGGTCTCCACTGGAAAGCCATAGGTCAGCTAGAGCGGGAGACGGGGGAGAGAGAGAGAGGAGGCAAGATGGAAGGGAGGGAGGGAGGGAGGGAGGGAGTCCTTGTTAACATGCTCTTTGTGTCCGCTCCCATCACCGTCTTATTGAGGCAAGGGGATTCGGATCAAAATGATTGGTAGCTGGGAGGGAGGAAAAGGAAGAGAGAGAGAGAGAGGGAAAAAAAAAAAAAAAACGGAAAGGGATGACGGGGAGGAGGAGGAGGAGAAAGAGAAAGTAGAGCTTAATTTTTCAAAGCAATTTCAATTGGGATCTCGATGAAGCACCTGCCTTTCAATTCCCTTGCAGTTGATGGAAAAGCTTCGGGGAAAAAAAAAAAAAAAAAAAAGGCAGCAGGATGAACGGGAGGTGGAACATGTTGAGGTGGCAACGAGGGAGGAGGAGGAGGAGGAGGAGGAGGAGGAGGCGGCGAATGTGTGTTAGGGGAGTTTAGGGAAGAAGGTAAGGTGGCCACCCTAGAGAGGAGGAAACTGGGGATGATGGAGTGTTGTTGGAAGGAGTGGGGAGAGAAGGAGAGGCTGGAGAGGAAGGAGGGGGGGTGGGGGGGGGGCAGCAGTCGTAGTGAATGCGGGCCACTGCGCGCTGGCGGGACGCCAAGCCGCTAAGCCCTGGCAGCTCGTTAGCCTCTGTGTTACTGACCTGATAGACCACAAGCCCAACTCCCTCCACCTCCTCCCCCCCCTCTCCCCCACCTTCCCCTCCCTCCCTCCCTCCCTCCTCGCCAGCTCTCTGTCCCCCTCACATCCCGATTTAGCTGCAGTTCCGTCCTGCAGCCTCCGGAGGCAGCACAGATAAAAAGCAGATACATGCAGAGAGGTGGCAGCTAATGGCCCTCCAGCTGATTGAGCTTTGGCAGCTCACTCCTCTGGATCTTGTCCATGTGTGTGGGCCACATCTGCACTAAAAGTCTGACACTAGAAATTCAAAAGTGCAGTTTCCATTTTTTGTAAAAAAAAAAAAAAAGCCTTCACAGCATCTGCTTACAGGGCCTGTTTTGTTCTTCCTCGTCACACGTGGGACGTCTTGCACCGCCCCACCAGATTCCTCTCCCAACATCTGCCGCTGTCCCTTAAACACAGTGTTTAGCGGTTAGCACTTCTGTTTTCTCCTGTGTTTAAACAAGTTTTTAAGATCCTTTAAGTTCTTTTCATCTCAGGGCCATTGAGGTATTTATCACCTCCCTCTGTTACCCTTAATTTCACTGCCTCTCCTGAAAAAGTGCCCTTCCTATTTTCATCTTTTCTCTGTTGTCAGCAGATCCTTCTTCTTCTTCTTCTTCTTCTTCTTCTTCTTTAAGCCTGGTAGCAGGTTTTGGCTTTTAGATCTGAGTATTTGAGGGCTTTTAAAAAATCCAAAAAGTGTGTTCTTTAATAACTGGCTACCGCTCTCTGGAGTGTCGTTAGCGTTAATGCACAATAAGCAGCCAAATTTCCCGCGGCTTGCCAAGATGGCCGCTGTCATTGCAGCCATAGCCGTCGTAGTCGTCTCTCTCTCTCTCTCTGTCTCTCCCTCTCTCTGTCTCTCCCCCTCTCTCTCTGTCTCTCCCTCTCTCTCCTCACCTCCTTTAACTGCCTCCTTCATGAGGCCCATCAGCACAGTTAGAGATATTACAGTCACAATTACTCAAGCTAATTGACTTTGGGGATGTGAAATATTCTGCCGGTGCGGAGCAACTGAGGTGATGAACGGGTGAATTGTGATTTTATTAAGGGGGGGTATGACTCATATCCTTCCTCAACGGAAAGCTTTCAGTGTCTCTGTTGTCTTTGGGAACTGGCTGTTTTTCTGAGATAGGCTTAAGGCATATATGGCAACACAGTTACCCCCCGACACATCTTTTTTTTCTGTAGCAGATGCTCGCAGTGACAGCTAATTCTAACCTTGTTCTTCTCTCTCTCTCTCTTTCTCTTGTCTGATGTAGCTACATCTAACGGCACCATGGAGGGCATCGACAACCAGGAGGGGGGAGTGTGCAAGACCAAGTCCATGAAGATAATCATGAAAGTGGGACAAAGTGAGTATTGTATTATTGAATTACGGTGGTGAGCGCCTGCAGGCATGAGCAGGCAGCGACGACGCAGCAGCAGCAGCAGCAGCAGCACCGCTTGTACATTGTGCAAAATTGTGTGAGACTCTGAAAATGCCCGAATAAGGTCATAGGAGGCTGTGCAGCATACAGCTCCATCGTCTCCATGACACCTGGGGGCTGCGAGGGGGGGCAGGAAATGTAATCTAGCGGAAGCCTAATGCACTGAAACATACACACACACACATATTCACACGCAATTGCGTATGCTTGCATGCACACATGCACTGGAAGCATCTGCTGTTATGAGCTCTTTCAAGCGGAAGGCTTTCTACACATGCAAATTTAGTTTAGACGCACACAAACACAATCAATGCTCATGATCTTTGACTTTGCATGTGTGACACCTTCACACCCCCCCCCCTCTGAAGCGTGCACACGTGGTCACACCAGACAGACCGAAACCTAATCTTAATTATGGCAATAATTATTCATAAATCAGTTGCCCGACTGCCACCCGGTGTGATAATTTCCAGAGGTCCACCCTCTCTCGTCAGCGCCGGCTTCAGAGCTATTGAGAATCGCTGAAGGTCAGGGAATTAATTGAAGCTGCTGCACTTTGAGGAGGGGAAGAACAGGTGCCGAACAAGCCCTGGAAATTGGTTCTGGTGCTTAATAGTATTGGAAATCAGCTGATGCGTTTGATGAAATGTACTATTAAGTGTGGTTCTGGTACGGTTAAGAGGAGTTTAACCTGAGAACACTAGTGATTATAACAACAGATGCTCAGAGAATCGCCTCATGACTGTTTTGTAGTCTGCTCAGCTTCAGAACCGCAACAGATATATACTGACGGCCGTTTTTAGCAGCATTTCAAACCATATGGACCCATCGCAGAACCCAAAAACAACCATTAACCACTCTTTATGGCTGATTACAGTATTATCTGGATCATGAGGGGGCCGTATCTACGGAAACACTTTGCTTTTATGTGGATCCAAATTGAGGAAGTCAAGGAAATTTGGCTGCATGAGCAAGGCTTTAAATTTGCTTTTGAGAAGCGTTATCGGTGCTCAAAGAGGAGGAGATGACTTCTTTTTTTTTTAAGATCATCAGTGATTAGTTAAAGGATGGGTTTGAATTCTGTGAAGTCTATCCAACAAAACACCAGCAGTTAACCTCCACACGACAACCAGGATGAAGATACTCACCTGATTGACTTGACCAATGCTAAACATTAGCATAAACTGTGTCCTTATTAATCACGGTGCATCTTATCTGTGTTTTTTTTGCAGATCCCTCTGACCCTATCTCACCCAAATACAACCCCACCAGAGTACCCTACTCTCCCAAGCACCCAGACGGCAAGGACGACAAAACTAACGACGTGCTGGAAAAACCAGGTGAGCTCACCTATTCTTGGCTTAAATCCTGGGAAAGTGGTAATTGAGTGTAGGATTTATTGAAACAGTTTGGCATTTGGGGCGCACGATTGTTGGGCCAGCTAAGAGTAGATAGCAAGCATGTGTGTGTGTGTGTGTGAGGTGTATGTGTGTGTGTGTGTGTGAAAGCACAGGAAAGAAAGGTCAGCGATTCATCAGCCAGTAATTGAATGTTGCCCATAAAACTGATAGGCATCTCCGGCCTCTCAAGGACTTATAAGGTATCTCCACGCTGGCTCCATTCCAGCCTTAACCCGCCGCTTAAGTGACATTTTCAGGAAAATGATCTGATCGCTGTCTGCCATCTTTTTTTTTAACGACCCGTTCTTAGCACAGACACACACTTGTTTCTGCACCGAATCACGACTCAGACGAGACGTGCAGCTCCGTGCAGACCGCTCTTATCTCGGCTATTATATTGCAGTTAAAAATCTGCCTAGAAGAAAATCAGGCTGGCAATTTCCGCAGCGAGCTGTGCTCAGAAAAAAAAAAAAAAAAAAAAAAGAAACAGGAAGGGGCCAAGAACAAAAACAAGCTGACCTATATAAACAGTCCTCCAGTCCTTCCCCATGTGTCCCGGTTCACCCAGGGCGTGGCCTCACCCGACACTTTCTGTTTTCATTCCCAAATCCGTTGCGATGACAAGCTCGCCGACCTGCCATCCTGCCCGTTAAATCCACGCTGGCACCGTCTTCTGCAGACATCAGCATCTTGTCTCTGCGTTTTCCTGTCCTCCCTCATGCTTTTTTTTTTTTTTTTTTTTATGTCTCATCCCTCCGTTCCCGGCTGCTAGCGGGAGCATATGGGCGTCAGAGTGCTATGGGCAGAGCGTCTGAGGCAGCATAATCCCTTTGTAAAACAACGTAAGGGTCCTTGCTTTTGGGCTGTCTGCCATCTCCTATCCACTCCCCCCCCCCCTATACCACAGCAAAAAAAGCACTGTTAGGACCTTCAGGAAAACAGCAGCAGACAGGGTTGTGTGGGGGGGGGACGCAGTAATCCACCTGTACCAGGGGGGGAAGTACAGAACGCATCCACCCTTCAGTGTTGGATGTGAACCAGAGTGTCCATCGCTGGGAGTCAGAGCACAGCTTGGCTTTCATAATTGATGTCACATGATGCCATCAAATATCTTACAAATGTCTTATTTTCTTCCTGCCGGGGCTGTTAGTTAGAAAATGAAGTTACTTTTTTTTATGTCTTTCAAAATGTAATTTATCTAAGTGCCGTTTGCCTCTGTATCCCCCGCCCCCCCCCCCCCGCCCCCCCAGCCCGTTGTATCATCTACTATCAGGGCTTTTGATTGCCCTAGTTTCAAGGTTGCCGTCTTCACCGGCTGAATTTGAATAGCCACTGATCGAATGTGACCTTTATACAAAAAAAGCCCGTCTGTGAGCAGGCTTCACTCTCAGCCACCGCTCGCCTCACTATACCTTTATTATTGTGACATGATGGAATGAGTGTGAACAATAAAAGGTAAAGGCAGAGAAAAGACTTGAAAGGGGTCAGTTATCTTCAACCAAAGTGCTTTTCAGATCCTTGAACAGCATCAGAAACCTCTCCTCTCCCTCCCTCCCTTCCTCCACATCTCTCTCTGATGTCAGGATTGCAGGGACCTCATCCGGAAATGTTTCCAACAACTTTCCAACAATCAAAAGCTTTTACTCTACCCCGTTTTTTTTTAAATCAAATGTGTGCTGTTATCACTAGTTCCTCCTTTCAGACAACACCACGTCATCTTTGGACAACACCATGTATGGATTAGTTTATTTCAAGCATACCTCAACCTTAAAAGTTCAGTCTGTGTTTCCTCGGTGAAGAGATTTCACATTTATACTCAGAGTTTGAACGATGAGCCGCTGAACAAACGGCTCATTCTGTCATTTTACTCACTTCTTCCTCTCGTCTTTCTCTCTCCCAGGTGTAGCGCCTAGAGAAAGCGACGCCAACAACACCGGGAAATCCTCCAGCGTCATCGGCTCGGAGGTGGCCATCTTCGTGGGCATCGCCTCGGGCAGCGTCATCTTCATCATCATCATCATCATGCTGGTCCTGCTGTTGCTCAAATACCGGCGGCGGCACCGCAAGCACTCGCCTCAGCACGCGGCCACGCTGTCGCTAAGCACCCTGGCCACGCCTAAACGGAGCGGAGGCGGCGGGAACAATAACGGCTCGGAGCCCAGCGACATCATCATCCCGCTTAGGACTGCTGACAGCGTCTTCTGCCCGCACTACGAGAAGGTCAGCGGCGACTACGGCCACCCGGTCTACATAGTTCAAGAGATGCCGCCGCAGAGTCCCGCCAACATCTATTACAAAGTCTGAGGTGGAACTTTTTTTTAAAAAAGCAAGAAACAAACTGGAACAATCCCTGGGCAGAGCGGGTTTTTTTTTTTTGGTTCCGGCTGGCGCCGCCGGCACGCCTGCAAACGAACACTCTCGCTCTTTCTCTCTCTATCTCTCTCTCTCTCTCTCTCTCTCACTCTGTCAACTCCTCCTCCTCTCCTCTGATGTTTTGTCACTATTTTTTTTCTTTATCAAAAGTTTTGCTGATACCTTGTCGCTCTGGTTTGTTCATAGTCGGTGCGGACGGGACGGGACGGGACGGGTGGTGGTAGTGGTGGTCGGCGGGGGGGGGGGGGGGGCCGGAGAGAAGGCTGCTGCTGCCACTGCTGCTGCTCTCTGGGGCTCTTTTTTGGGAAACATAGAGGAGAATGATCTCTATCTTCTTCTTCTTCTTTCCCCGATGTTGCTCCCTGTATTGTTTTGTGCACTGCAGCATTTTTTTTGTGTGAGGGGGGGGGGGAACTGAGTGTTGTGGGATCAGAAAGTTAGACAGATGCACACAGCATGTTTTTTTTTTTTCTCGGATGGGACAGACAGATGGATGTACGGACGTTGAAGTGTTTTTTTTTTTCCTGGGAAAAAAAAAAGAGAGGAGGGGAAAAGTAATTCGGCCTCACCTGAAGAGAGACTTCTGCTTGGAATAAGAGAGAGAGGGGAACTTAAACACGAGCGAGGAGGAGAGGTGATACAGGACGTGGGCTTGACCATGAACTCACAAAAATTGCTGCCCTCCCTCCCCACCAACCCCCCCCCCCCCCCACACTTTGATGCTCACTAGCCAGAGAGACTCTGTGGATTTATCCAGCCGGACACGAGGAAAAAAAAAAAGAGGAGAGAGATTCTTGCACCGATCCTCTCTGGGACTTTTCCTGACTGATTCGCAGAGATCACCCATTCACCCTGCATTCACCCACATTCTCACCATCACATGTACACACACACACACACACACACACACACACACACACACAGACACACACACAGACAGACACACACACGGTCTCACCGGTCGATGTGAACTGTTTGGGTTTCAGTGTGGATTTACACCATTTCTCCTTATGTTTTCAGCAAAACACCTCTTTCAGATGTTACTTGAAGGTTTTAAGGAAAAAAAATAGATTCTCTTTTTTTTTTTTTTTTTTTGTACTGTCAACATTTACTGGTCTTGTTTTTTTTTTTTTTTGGTCGTATCTGGTTTTCATATCCTGGTGTAGTTCAAGTGCAGATAGAGGTTTTCTTATCCTTTAGTGACACGTCATATCGTACGTGACATTCAAACACAAAAGTGACCCAAACAACAGTTGCTAGGAGAGAGAGGGGGGGCGAGAGAGAGAGCGCAAAAAAAAAGGAGTGAGGGAGGAGTCTGCCCAGGTGGCTTCTGGGAAGAGTGGAGGACTTTCATATACATAGAGCAGCACTTTTAACCCCCCCCCCCCCCAAACCCCCCGCCCCCCCTTTTTTTGGTACCTCCACTCTTCGCAGCCGTCCACAGTAAAGAGACACAGTGATAGCTAGAGACATGGGAGAGCAGCTGTATCCCGTCAGATTTAAGTAGCGACGGCTCGACTCAGCTTCTCTGGGAAAGTTTTAGGGGCAATAAGAAAAATTTCAATTCGCCTTACTGCCGTTTTTCGCATCAGGTGAAGAAGAGGCCCGAGATCTAGTTGAGGTTAGCATAGCTGGCTGAAACAGCTCTAGGTACTGTAATGTTTATGTCCAAGGATGATTAAGGGTGCCCTGAGGGCCCAAATCAGTGTGACCGGTGCTCTCCTATTCTTGTTTTCAAAAAAAAAAAAAAAAAGCACAGGGACATTTACTTACATTGTCACTGTTTCTCAATCTCCATTAGCATTTCCATATTGTGAGTTTTTAATTTACTTCTTTTTTTTTTCTTACAAAATAGATGTACATTTAAAAAAAAAAGGACATTACAAAGATTAAAAAAATGAAAAAAATAAAAATAAAAAGCAGAATTTATTTATGATAGACACATAGAGCACAGGTGTTGTCAGGCGGCATGGAGAAGAAGAAGAAGAAGAAGAAGAAGAAGAAGAAGAAGAAGTAACGCTAATATATTATGGTATAAGTGCACATTATGCAATCTAGGTTTTTGATTATTTGATATCTCTCGACACACTGAGTCCCATATTTTCATGAGCTCTCCTGGGAAGGAGGACCAGGGGGAGGGCGGCCCCGGGCCCCCGGCTCCGAGGGGAGTAGAGTTATCTGACCCAAAATAGCTCACATTGGTGTACACAAGGGCAGAGTAGCTGTGTCTCCCACACTCACTCAGTGTAGCATCTCCCAAAGGATAATTCCCATGAACACCCATTGCCCCCCCCCCACCCCCCCTCACTTTATTCTCCTCATACACACCCTTCATGTTTTCTGTGCATGTGTGTATGTGTGTGTGTGCGTGTGCGTGAGCGTGTGTTGAGCAAGTCTATATTTCAGTAACTTCACATTCATCGATATCGTCGGCTTACGATCATAATCGTGACTTTAGGCCGTGAACCCGAGCATATATCAGCCCATCATCGACATCATCGTCATTTTGTTCATAAAGAACATCAAAATTTCACCGAAAAGCCAAGCCTTGTATGATCTGAGGTTTGTGCCTCTAAGAGGCTACAAAATCTGCAAATATGCAATTCTTATTTATTTTTTTAATCAATTCAGAGAAAAAAAAAAAACCACCTATGGAAAGTGTTCTTAACCACTGAAAGATGTAACAACAAACAAATGACACAAAACTAGCAAAGTACGTCACACAAGCCTGCTGTTAGTTTTTATTTCCTGCATTATTTGTAGTATTATTTGAACCTTTTTTTTTTTTTTCCTGTTTTTTTTTTGACTGTGTGCCGTAGTACAAAGGTAAACTGTGAAAAATGAAACCATTAAAAAAGCATATATATCACACCTGAACAGGTATTTAAAGAAAAAGGTGAAAAAAAACACACATACAACAAACAAATGGCTGTTTAGTTGCTGTCTGTCTGCGGCAGAATATGACAATCTTATTAGTTTCTTTGAATCTGGCGTCCTTTTCTTAGCTGCCACCCGACTAACACTCTCCCAACATCGACCGGGTTACGATCGACCCGTTATGAAACGTCGTAGCGATGCTGTGAGAGTCTTAGCACGCGGGCTAGGAGAAGCACCTCAGGCTAATGTAAAATGCCTTGCTCGTATGGTCAGCCCTTGGTCACTTGACTCAGTAATTTTGCACCGTACTTCTGTAGGTAAGAAACTGTAAATACATTAATGTTTGTATTGTATATGGATCCTGGGTTGTTACAATAGCCTTATTCACCTTTTTAGGAAAGTAAATGGAAAAAAAAAGTACAGAAAAAATGGAATACACTTCAGTAAAACAGAGCATACTACTTTTTTGGTAAATAGCTTATGTAAATATTGACCAGAACCCAATAAAAAACATTTTTTTATAAACTCTTAAAGTAAGATGTTTTGTATAAAATTTGAATTTTTTGCTATGTATTTTAGCTAGCGCTCGATGGAAAGCCCGTGTCCTCCCCACTCCCTCCCCTTTTGCACTGTTTCCATGGTAATTTGGTTTTAAAAAAAAAAAAAAAAAATGAGAGAAAAGTTGCCAAACCGACTGCTGCATATTTGTGCCATAAGTGTGTACCATAAATATTTATTGAATTAGTTTCTTTTTTTTTTTTTGTTTTGTTTTTTTTTGGTCTGTTTATGATTTAATTTCAGTCCAGTTTGTAGGTGACACAGTATTATATTTGCATTGTTTTTTTTGTTTTTTTTTTCGTCTACCCCCCCTCCCCCCCTGGTTTTTCTTTCGTCATGTCATGGTTGGTTGTCATGGTTACCGGGTGTGGCTGTTTACCCTCTTCCCCCCCCGCCCCCCCCCCCCCCCCCCCCCCCAAACTTTCCTTGCAGTATGAGATGGCCAGGCTGTGAAAAAAAAAAATGGTTTTAACATTCAAAAATTTAAAGAAGTTCAAAGTGAGGATAAATGACACACATTCCACCAGTCTGTTACAAACTGAAAATGTTTTTCAATAAAATGTTTTTCCTATGGACGTGCTGTCTGCTCGTGATGCTTTGTTGTTCACGCTGCATGAATAAATAATGTCTTTATTTATTTATTTTTTATTGTTTCACACAATATGAAAGTAAAAAAAAAAAAGTTCATATGACAGTTTTTATTTACTTATTTCAACTTCAGGGGAACAAACTTCAGTTGTGTAAATGACATATTTTGTGTTTTTAGAAAAAAAACATTTAAAAGCACATTTGCTGATTGAAAGTGATGCTTTTATAATAACTGAAATAACACGTGTAGTATATATTATATGGTCAAATATATCCGTCAAATATTACAGCTGAAAATGTCATTTCAAAACGATTAATCAGATTAATCTGCTGCTATAATAACCATATATTTCAATCCTTGGCTGGAAGTTCAACACTGATGTTGAGTCAAGTTTCTTCCACTCCAAACTGGGAAAACTGTGTCTTTATGGAGCTGGATGAGCAGGAAAAGGCCTCCTAAAAACTGTTGGAAGCACATAGTTGTTTAAAATATCATTGTAGCATTGAAAGGATGTTTATTTAGTATCCGTATAGATTGAGGAATTGAGAGTAGCAGATTAAAAAAGAAGATCAAAATAGAAGCAGCACAAACTGAGTTTTATTCCCTATTATGGGATTTTTCCTGTCTCTAATAACTCCCCGAGCTCCCAGTTTGTAATAGAGTCATCCAACTCAAACCTGACAGGTCCTGACAAAGTATTCATGTTTTGGTTAAGGCGGTTGTGTTCTGTAAAGCTTCTGGCTCTGGTCGAGTTTGGGTTTGGTTATTTTCAAATGTAGTTTGTCAAGAAACTTCTCTGTTTCTCTCTGTCTGACTGTGCCAATATTGTCTGAATCCAGATGTGTAATGTGTTGCATGCAACGCTCAGTGGAAAGAGGAGACACGCAGCGTATCCAATGCTTTCATTAGCTGACAGTCAACTATAGAGGAAATAAAGCAGAATATACGTAGCTTCGGGTCGGTGTACGTTCAGGCAGTTATTTTTTTCATTTGAAACCAAAAGCAAAAAAAAAAAATACCATGGTTTTTTACATTTTTTATATAAAAAAAAGGGAAAAAAGAAGCCATTTTTGTTTTATTGTTGTCAAAATCAAAAGCTGAAATATACCAGGGTAACCTTAGAAGATAAATAAATAAATTCAATCTTAAATGTTATTTCTCTTCCACTACTGTCCTACATAGAGGGGCTGTAACATAAACACAGCCCTTAAAATGGAGTTTCTCCATTTACAGGTAATATTCTACTTAGTTCATTTAGACCAAGACTGCGTCCAAAACTCTATACTAACATGCTATTTAGTAGTATGCAACCAGTAGTACATGAAGTGCATACTATTTCTGGAAAATCTGGAAAGTTACAGACTTTAAAAGCATTTATTCCAGACATAGAAAGTCAGGGAATTTTACAAACTTATTGATTTATTCTGGAATATCAGGGAATTTCACATTTTCCTAACTTTTGTGTATTTTAATGTGCAGTAAAATATTACTTTTTTTGCATTCATCACCTAACCAACACAAATTAGAAGTGGAATATTTGGCTAGCTATATTGCACTGTATACTCTACTATACTATACTCTACCCTTCTATAAACTCCACCGTAGAGGCCACTAATGCAGAAAAATACCTACATTATATGTACTTATGATTATTTTGCTGTTATTGATAAAATAAATGGCCTAAAAAGGCTGCCTACTGCAAATCAATATGATCAATACAGCTTTGGCAGATTGATTTGTCCATTATGTGACATGTCACAGCTCAGGACGGATACGTAACGTAGCCATCAACAAACAATAGCTATAAAAAGTGAACATTAGCGTGATCAATAATTTAGTAACACGCTACTGGAACACTATTCAGGAAGAACCACACAGGCTATTTCCACATATCAGACTATTAATTCACACTATGCAACTAATCAATATATCACACACTTAAAGACAGATACATAAAAGATACTTCATGTCTAAATGAAAAGGACAAAACAAAAGAAGATCTTTACTTATGTAGCCTATGTTTGCATTTATTGATTTATTAGGTACAGATCCTGTACTTTCATAATGTTATAAAAAGGCCATTTTATCATCTTGGCTTTTATTTTGATCTCTTTAGTTTTATATCCGTGTCACCTGTCTGCTTTTCTTCATTCTTCAATTCAAAAAAAGGAAAAATGCAAAAAAGGAATTTGCAAAAAACAAAATTGGACCGTTTTATGAATTTGGTTTTTTCATCCATTTCTCACTTTTTTCGAAAAAAAGGAAAAAAAACAAGAACAACAAAAATCAATTTTTTAAAATTTGGTTTCAAACAAAAAAACAAACTGCCTGAATACACACAGACTGCTTCATATCTCATTTCAGGTTCAGTCTCAGAATCAGGCAGCACCGGTCAGGTTCAGTTGGATCTATTTAGAAGCTTAAAGTCAGTTTATGGTCAATCAGAGCTCAATAATCTCTCCTGGAAGATGTTCATAGTGCACTTAATTGCTCACATTAAAAGTGGCAGAAATATTTATGTCAAGAATGTAAAATGAGAGACAGAGAGAACTTCAAACCCACGTCTGAAGCCCCTTTAAGAGGTCTAAAGAGATGCAGGTTTTTGGCCTTAACAGAAGAGTTTAGAAAGCTCCTCCAGAACCACAGAAGACAATATAGGAAGGAGCGTCCACATACTTTTGTCAACAGAGTGTACAAACCGTGATATGAACGTCAGTCTTGCAGCACAACGAGTAGCGAGGACGTAGAGTAGTGAAGGTGTGTCAGCTGCGTGTAGAGTCACCCACTCTTTGTTGGTGTAATATGGAGACGGTGATTAAGGGATCCTGTTTCCTATCAGTGGGATGATGGCTGCTCTCTGAAACAGAACCAGCACAGGGCCAACTTGTCACTAAGCCGGTGAGTCAGTCTTGTTGTATTGTGGGCCAATATATCCAGGCAACTAGCCTGTATAACCAGCCATGCTGCCAGTGAGTCAGGACAGGAACCTGCCAAAGTATTACCAGGCAGAGATTCAACCACAGCGAGCCAGACATCCCTTCTACTATAGCTGGCTAATACCAATCAGCCCGCCACCAAATCAGCTCATATAGCCTATCAACTATAGCCACCGTAGCTTTCTGCTCAGCCAAAGAGTCTGCAAGCCAGAATATCAAGCAACAGGCAAGATTATAGCTATGACAGCCAATCATCCAGCAAGCCAGCATTTTTAGCCAAGTCTAGATTAAAGTCTTGGCTTTATTTTAGCATCAACCCAAGGTCTTTGGGTCTATATTTGCTTTCTGAAAAAGACTGAACTGCCGAATTTGCGATTAAAACCTTGCAACAAGGTTGGAGGTATCAAGCTATCAAAAGAGGTTCCTTTTTATTTATTTATTTATTTATTTATGTTGTAGGAAAAAAAGATTTTTTTTTTTGGCCATACCAATCATGGTCACATTGCTGTAATCAGTGTTGGTTGATTATGATGGGAGTGCTGTCATTCCCATGTTTTCATGGATTAGTAAATTAACCTTGCACTTTGTGCCATCCAAAAACAGCCACAGAGAGCCAAAAAAAACAACAGAAACACACTGTAACGCAATCCTGCACAACAGTTCTGTATTTACCTGTGTAAAACGGCCAGTATGCTTCAAATTACTGTACTGTAGGTGCTTGTCAAATTGTCAAACAGCGCCTGAAACTCTCACACTTTTCTGACTTAAGAGAACTCATCATACAAAATAATTCATTTCAAACATACCCTGACCATAAAGGAATGGTATGAAATTATATGAAATGTGCTTTTTTGGAGATGAGAAAATATACCACTGTCATGTATGATAAATGTTAAGCTACAGCCAGCAGCTGGTCAGCTTAGCTTAGCACAAAAACCAGTAGCAGGGGGAAACAACTAGCCTTTCCATACTTAGATTTTTGTATGGATTAAACAAAGGCCAGTTGTTTCTCCATTTTCAGTCCTTGTGCTTGTGCTAAGTGTAGATGGTCACACTGAGCCTGATTGCATCCTGCTACACAACACAACAACCCACATTTACCTTCCTGCTAAAGCATTACAAACATAAACACATCTTGTCCTGCACCTTAGCTTGTTGAATGAGCCACCAAACAAACATTCACCAGGGAAAGTGAACCGCTAACGTCAATTGGCAGCCAAGATAGCTGATTAGCTGCTCAGCTGCAGCACATTAAACAGCATGTAAACATACCTGCAAATGTCACTTCTGACCTGTTAGATGCTGGTTTGGTCGTTGCTCTTCCTGTTAGCGACACGCTGTCTGTCCGTGACTTGTAGCTACAGCAGTTTGTTGATTTTGTCTCTGTACCGTAATGTTTGTCTTCTGTTCACTGTAACACCGGTAGTCTGCCAGCTGTGGTCA
This sequence comes from Thunnus maccoyii, assembly GCF_910596095.1. Lineage (NCBI taxonomy): Eukaryota > Metazoa > Chordata > Actinopteri > Scombriformes > Scombridae > Thunnus > Thunnus maccoyii. The sequence goes on from NC_056543.1 coordinate 3,788,204, forward strand.
ATCAAACACAAACACAGACACCAGCTGAGACAAAAAGGAACATTTCTGATATTTTTCCAAAGACCTTTTTTCTTCATTTTAATAATATCAAAGTATTAACAATACATTTAAAAACACAATGACATTATTTTTGACAGCAAAGAAGGATGATGTGTAATTTCAGTTGGTTTATGGTGTTTACTCAACACCCACATTGCATCAGTGGTGTTAAGGATGGTCGCTTAGCGGCTAGACTTTAAAGCAGGAGGCTTGAGACAGAGGTTACCAACCAGATGTTCATATCACCCACAATGAAGACATAGTACAATAACAGTCATAATTCTGACCACAGGCAGCATGTGATCCTGACAGCAGCTGCGCTTGAAACTGGCTGCCTTATATAACCTGCCAGTGGCAACGACCTTGATCCCTACAACACTATAGGGAAACTACACAAAACACAACAAAGACATTAAAATACATTTATAAGACACTAATGTCAAATAGTCTACATGATCTTTATTTATGTTACACATTACAATAGAATCATAGGAAACATGTACAGCATATCAAAATACACTAACAACCCTACGATAATTACTACTTGGTATCACCCAGAATCTTTAAATTGGTGCTCAGACACCCTGGGGACACTTTTAGCCTGAACATCCTGCAGAGGAGACACAACATTACACATTATCTAATTGCACAATCAAGCCACAGTTAACACTGCATTCAATCTGCAATCATTTTGGCAAACGTTATACTATAATGAGCTCTTTCTATTGAGGTAACCAAACTAGCCACACTGAGTGCATTTTGCTACAAAATACTAGTAATGAAGAGGACCTTCAGTACAGGTGGATTACTAGATTGCAGGTGTTCCTGTTGTTTTGTCCACACCAGCATTTAACACTCAGTGCCTTGAAACTGTGAGGCTATAACCATAAAAAAAAAAAAAAAAAGTTGTCTTGTTAGCCCTGAGTGAAGCATTACGGCCACCATCTGCAGTAAAAAATCCTAATGGAACACAAAACCTCAGAGTTGAAAAGAGCTCACCATCTTTTTTCCTCTTTTTCATCATTATCTAATACACTGTTCCATTCTCCGCCACGTCCACAGAGAGTATTAAAGATATTAAAGCCACTGGCTATATATTCATCATTTCTAACCACATTGTCTTCACAGCTTTCTGTTTATGAGGCAGCAGCTAGAAAATGAAAATATCTTCTCTGCACTGTAGCTCAGCTCTTGACTGTTTATCAAAAAGAAAGAAAGAAAAAAAAAAAAAGTCTGCCTGAGAAGCCAAGATGAAAAAAAAAAAAAAAAAAAAAAGCAGGAAACAAAAAGAGAAAACAAATTGTGAGCCTCCCATCGCTCGCTCTCTCACGGTGGTCCGTCATCTCCTTGCATCTCGCTCACATACTTTGAAAGGGAGGAGGGGGGAGGGGGGGAAGAGAAAACTTTCTGATGTTTTTTTCCTATTTAACGTTTCCGTTTTATCTCCTTCGCTTTCATGCCTCGGACCGCGGAGCGCTGTTGAGAAGCGACGAGGCGTTGCGGGTGTTTAATGGGTTTTTCATTTTGAGGAGGCTGAGGAGTTTATCACGGGCGAGTAGTAGTCAGGTTTTTTTGGCCCTTAACCTCACTCCACATGTCTGTAATTTAACATTGTTCAGAACCGGAGGTTCCTGTGTCAATGTTGATTATGTCTCTGTGAAGACAGCTGCTGGGATTTTTTGGTTGGAGTTGTTTGAGTTGGATGAAATCTCTCTGGAGGCTGCTTTGAATGCAGATCTGCGTGTGCTGGCGTACTGTACATATCTTGTTCTGGGCGTGTGAAATAAAAAAAAAAACAACAACTGTGATTGCTGCACTCATTTTGCATACTAACATAACTTTATTTTCAAAAATTGATGCACTCATGTCGACCACTGTGGAGAATTCCTGTGTGATTTGAAATGCACGTTGTGTTTGATTGTTTTTTTTTTCCCACTGCAGCAGCATTCGTGGGCAGAAACAAGCACAGATAAGCTCTGTTGAGTAAGTTTATTACTCAACTATGCATGCCGCTGCATCATGTGAAGGTGGAATTACCTCCCAGTTTCTGATATGTGAAGGGAGTAAACATGTAAGTCACCGGGGTGCATCGATATCTTACAATAAGTAGATAATCCACACAGAAACTCATGACTCCTACTTTATGACTCATCCAGGAATATGAATGCTGCTCGTGGGTGTGTTTGCATAGGAGATATTCATCATATCACTGACTTAACATGAGGAAATAGACTCCTTGTGGTCATCAGACATCTGCATTCTTAAATGTCTCCATATCAGTTAATCTCCTCCTCCTCCATAAACAGGTGGAGAAACAGTTAACATACAAAGTCCAATAACATAGAAAACAATTACAAGAAGCCTGTAGAGAAACTTCAGATAACATTTTGCATCTTTAAAGCTGCATTTATTGAATTATTTTGGCCATTTGGAAGCAGAGGAACATGCTTAAAACACAATATTATCACCTTATATAACCTTATATATGTTATATACATGTTACAGCAGCAAACAGACACTAAGCAGGATTAGCTCGTCAACACCTGATGAATGAAAGTCTAATATTTGCTCTTCTTTTTATAGCTTTGTTTTCTACAAACTCTTGAGAGAAATATGTGAGTCTTCAGCTGCTAAATGCTGCACCCACTACATCCATCATGCTGCGTTACGTCAACACAATTCTGAACTTGTTCGTTTTTGCACATTTGCACATTCCTGGTCAATATATGTATATTAAACTCTAACAGCTCTTTTCAGTTTAGAATATATTTTACATATTTTAACTGTAATTTTCTGTTATCTATTATTACTTGACTTGTGATACTATGTTATGCGTCACAACAAGAAGGCAAATTCCTTGTAAATCCTGCAAACCTGCTTGTCAATAAACCTGTTTCTGACTCTGATACTGGACGCTTTGTAGAGATTCTCAGTGGATTTGTCGCTACAAGTGATTCCTTTCACATTGCATGTAGTCATTTTATTAATTGTTATAGTTTAAAATGGTCACATGGTTACATTTTTACATAAAAAAACTATTGATTGAGAAGTGAATATTGAGCTTTTTGTTCAGAGAGTAAATGTAAAGTTGCTGTTTTTAGTCTTTAAAATGAATCATGTATAATTCAGTTGCCTTCTCTTAAAGGATAGGTCTGGTGTTATTCTATATTTTTGTTATTGTCAGCAAAACTCTGATAAAAAGACCAAATCTAACAATGTGTTGTCCGTCCCTCATCACTTCCCTGCCCGGTCTGTGAAACGTCACTCTAACAGTGCATAGGAAATAGTGCATTTTTGGGGACTATTTTCTGCTGCGTATTAATCCACATTTGGTGCTCTAGTGAGTATTTCTAGCAGCGGGATGGTATGTGTGGGATTGAGTCAAAATAAACTAAAAGTGTGTGTGTTCATGGGAATGGAGGAACAGTTTTTGGCCAAAGGAATAAGATATATGAGGCACAAACATCCCAGTTTTAACTCAGTAAATAAATACTTAGTTCATATTTTAGTGATGAATATGAAGCAGTGTAATTCAGACACAACAAACAGAGAGTTTCAGTTTCAGTATGCGGTGTTGAACTCGTGATGAACCACACCGCTCTTAGTCATGGACGTTTGGGTGTTGACCTTGTTGACACAGTGTTGAGTTATTCAAATACAGCCGACACCTTCAGCTAATCAGACAGCAGTCTAACCGCACGTGTACACACACTCCTTAAAAAAAAATGTGTCTCCATTCCCTGCGTGGAGAGCCTCCCTCACCTGTTGTTGCTCTGCTGGGATATCGCGCAGACACACTTCTCCTATTGTGTGGATGAATGGAAGGCGTTAGCGTCGGTGGCCCTCGGTGTCACGTGTAGAAAAAGGAACAAAAGAAGCTTTCTCTTATCTCAATCTGTTCTGCAATTTCCTCTTTAATTCCCTTACTTTTCCTGTAATTTTGATAAAATGTAATGCCCAGAATCATCGTCCTTCTTCTATTTTTGAACTGTTAGTCATGCTGTTTAAATGTCACATGTGTCTGACATAATGAAACTCTCAACAACACTCCCAGATTTCACAAGTGACAGGGCAGTGATGTTGGTCTTTGCACCTGTTTGTTCTAATATGATGAATGTGATTATCTGTTATTAGTATTAGCTACTAAACTTGATGCTATGCTAACTGCTTTTGGTATTTTATCTTGTCTCTTTCAGGAACAACAGAGCAGCAACCACTACAACACTAATTCTAAACTTTTTTATTTGCACTTCCTGACAGACTTCAGCTAATTGTTCAGCTCAGTGTTACATTTTACATGAGACTGGTGAGAGGAGTCACTCTGTTGTTAGACACCACTAATAGTACTAATAGTCACCCTGGTTTATTTGAAGAGTGTTGTAGGAAATCTTCAGATGGGCCAATAGATCTTCAGGTCTTCCTCAACTTAACTGAGAAACTTAAATGTATATTCATACTTAAAGAACACACTAAACACTGGATGTGAGTAGCTTTACTGTGCATCAAGAGCAACACAAAGCAAACTGAGGCCTTGATCTCGGGACAAAGAACCTGAACCCAAATAAGAAACCATCATTTTATATATCATTATACAAATCCTCCTATTGTGGAGTCTATATCGGGCTCCACTTACCTCGTTATCAGCTTCACCTGGCTCCGAAACAATGCAGTCTCAACCGTTATCAAAATTAAAAACAGGCCGGTTGGATTTTAATCACACATTACATGCAAATAACCAACATATCATATCACTAATTAAACCTCTATGTGTTGTCCTTACAATGACCACACACACACTGCTGACTCTTTAACTAACCGTCGTTTGGTGATGTTCCTGACATGACTTTTACTGAAGGGAAATTAGTATCCACAAGAGTTATGATAATAAAAAAATCAGCATAAAACATGCATAAAGTAATAAAAAAATACATGTATTTTAAAAATATATTAAAAGAGGGTCAGTGCACCCAAATTATGAAAAAAACATATTTTCTCTTTTCCCTCTAGCTGCAAAACAAATGAATTTAAAGTTAATTTAAAGATTAAAGTTATTGAAAGATCATAGTTTGGGCTAATACAAGGCTAAAGGTAACCTGTTTTTATTCACATTCACATTATCAATTTGTGTTCAATTTAAGTTTTTACGTTTGGCTGAGGTGGAAAAGTCGGTGCAACGGAAACAGATTTAGCGAATAAATGATGACATACATGAAGCATTTGACTTAAAAATCCACTCAAGCTTCACCAAAGAGACAAAAACATCAGATCTGTCTATGAAAACCAAGTTCCAGTCATGCTAGCAACTCTTTGTGGCTGTACCACAAAACACCGCTGTACCTAAAATCAGGTTACTAACATGATCACAATGACAACGCATCAAGTTCACCATCTTAATTTAGCATGTTAGCATGATAACATTTGATAATTAGCACTAAACATGAACTACAGCTGATGCTTTCCAATAGAAATACTATGACTTGGCAAATGTTAGGGGAAGATGGAGGTCGTGGTCAACAGAAAACAGCGCTGACTGTTGGTACCAGCCCTCCTTCACTGAAAGGGTTTTGCGAAATTTTGCAATTTCACACCATTTCCACCTTTGCTTCTGAGAAACAGAGATTAATATTTGCATGTCCACTAGAGGATCCTTGTCAGGTAAACGTAAAACATGGTTTGCTTTGAAGAAAATGACAAATGCTGTTGTTTTTCTGGTGAAGACAGTCCTGTTCTTAACTGTTCCTTCAGTAGAAAGTAGTTCCAATAAAAAAAACAGTTCACAGAGAGATGTGTGGATTATCAAGAGAAAACAAGTGATTGTTTCTTGAGATTCACCTCAAGCAAATTCAATTCACCTCTACTGTATTGCAGTAGATGCAGAAATCTTAAAAATGGAAATCTAAAAACCTAAACACATACATCTGCAAGGTCAGATACTACCAGAGGTAAGTGAGGAAGTATGTTTTGTCAGTGCAGTGTGACGGTTTAACTTGTGTACTTATGGGATGTTGAAATGAGAGGAGCTGAAGCCATGTCACCATCACGTGTCAATCAAGCTCGCCGACAACAAATCAAGGGATGCATCGGTGCAGGAATCCCTCCCTCCCGCTGTCCACGGCGACCCGGGAGCTGTCAGTCACCGTGTTGTCATGGGACCATCCTTCCCTTGAACTGCTCAGTCACCTCTATTGCCAGAATCACAACACCATCATTAGAACTATGTCAGTCCCACCATGATGGACCCCCGAGGAGTCGCTGCAGTGTTTGAAGTTCACCGTGCTGTCCCAGTGGTGGTGAGTCACATACATCCCTAAAACACACACAAACACTGTCACAGATACTAATGATCCACACTGTGGCTTCTTTACTTCCCAGGATACACAAAAACCAACCAGTGCTCCTCTGCTGGACTTTCACCACCTGGCCAAAGGTTTTCTGTATGTCAATTACTCTGAAGCTATTTGATAAAACACAACTTTATTTAGAAATATGCACCATGTGAGCACAATATAAAAGAAACTGTTCAAAATAGATGATTTCCTTTTTTGCTGAGACTTAACTGAGTCTGTCTGCTAAATATAGGGGTGGAGCAAGGAGACTTTAGCTTAGCTTAGCATAAAGACAGAGGGAAACTATTTCCATGGATTAAACAAACAAGATAAAACATGTTGATGAGAGAATTTTGAGATGTTGGTAGGTGGAGTTTTTGTGTTTGGGACAGACTGTTTCCAGTCTTTATGCTAAGCTAGGCTAACCACCTCCTGGCTCTAGCTTCATTTTTTGTGTTCAAACATGAGAGTGGTATCAATCTTCAAACCTAATGGGGCGCACCATTCAAGTCGGAGGTTGTAAAACGGCTCACGACACCATAGTGGCTGACCACAAGAAACTCGTCTTCTTATTGATTCTTATGCATCACTTTACATAGATAATCAGTCTTATTTTATTTACAGTGGTTTTAGGCAGGGGAAATTACTATATGGCCTTAAGTTGATTACTTACCATGAATGGTAAGTAATCAACTTAACTTAATCAACTCAACTTAATCAACTCAATGTCATGTTCACTTCTGTGGACGCTGCCATATTGAATGACGTCAGAGTGTCTGCTTGTCGATGCTGCGACCATCATACTTTCATTTCTACATATATATATAGATATATTTATTTTTCTTTTTTGTTTTCTACATTTTGCAATTGTCCTTAATGTTACTTATGTTTGAATTTCCTCACCTTGGAAAGCTCTTTGTGCTTGTTGCCTGATAAGTGCTCTATATGTAGATGGTTTTTCAGGTGGTCGGATATTTTTAAGTTTTGAGTTGTCTGGAACGCAGCATAACTAAAAAATGTCAAACTATTCCTATAAAACTTTATTTTGACACAAAGCAACATTAGGGTAGTTTCATGAAGGACATGTCTTAGATGACAATGTACTTAAATTGTGCAAATTCCTAAACAAATTTGCACTTGGGAACAATATGTTCCCTTGATAATAAATGTACATTCACAGAAGTGGTTTAACTATTTTAAGCAAATGTCAAGTACTTGGTTGATTTTTTTTTTTTTTTTTTTGTTCTCACATGAAGAACAATGTTACAAATGGCTGCTTGAAAAGTAGGAAATGTTTTTCAGAAAATGGTCTGCAGTAATTCAAAGTGTCTGATATTCAGTTAATGGCCTAAAACAGCTGGAATTAGGCTAAAACGCTGTATTTAAGTGTGGTGGCGCTAATGGAACGATTTTTACCATTCCTGTGACCATTAAGTTAGAGTGAGTGGAGGAAAAATTGAAATATAATGGCGTTGAATGTGTGATGGCATTATTTGAAGAGTCTTTGTCAGCTGCTGCTTTGGCACTGGTGTATTTGAAATTGAATGTGACCACTGCATTGCGGTTTTGGAAAGGGGTAGAAAAATTGGATTGCAGCGTTAAGTGTTTGAAATACCTTCTCACCACATCACCATTCCAAAACTAATCTCCATCACCTCGGACAGGAGCGGAGAGGATCATCTCACAGCGTGGAGAGAGAAGGAATGCTATTCCAGCGACGGTTGGCTACTTAGCTTTCACTTCCCTGCTTCTCCTCGCCTCTTCTCCTCCTCCTCATCACCAAGAGTGGATTGACCTTCTTACTCCAGTCAGCATCGCAGAGTCACTCCCCCATTCTTCCATCCGTCCAAGGGCTGAAAACTCATCTCCTCAAGAAGTACCTCATCCTATCCTTTCCACACATAATCATACCTCTACCTCTGATGTGATCGTGATAAAAGAGAAAATCTCTCCAACTTCCTCCTTACTTCTTTCCTTCTGACCAGTTGTTTTCTCATCAACTGTGTCTGAAAACATCAGTTTAGGGTGTCAGTTAGCAATGACTTTGAAAGCTTTATTCCTAGTTATTGGGTGCTTGTCATGTTGTACTTGGAAATGAACCTTATTATGATGGTTTTTATTTCATTCAGCTAATCACTTTCTTCATTCAGTAAAAGCAAAAGTGTGTGTATCAATTGACAAACGTATCAATTAAACAAACAAGGAATGAAAACTGAGAGAAAAAGACGCATTTATGAATTTAGCTGGCTTAGCTTAGTGTGGACATGGTCTTAGTTTCACTGTTGCCTTATTATTGCCAGCGTACTAATATTAATCTAAATGAGAGCATGTATCAGAGTGATTGATCTGTGGTTGGTCCATTAGTGCAGAGCAGTTTTTTTTTTCTTTTGTTTGTGTCAGAAACTCACACATTATAGAGCGAGTTTGACACTCTGTATTAAGGTTTTAATAATATTTCCATTAAATTAACTGTATGTAGTTATTTTGCTAATGCACAGAGTGTACAACATGAGTAGGTGAGTTGCAGTCAGTCAGCAACTGGAAGAGTATGTGTACCATCTATACTACATTTTTACATAATGTTATACATTACCTTACAACCTTTCAGTTGCAAATTTAGGTTCAATCTCCCCATGGGCAAAGCTTTCGTTTGAACATTTACGTGGACACATTAAGCAGGAGGTTCTTGTGCATCAAACACTTCATTTCCTGCATTCTGGTGAATTTTTATGCACCAATATATGCCTTTTCTGCATCAATTTAGGGTGGAAATATATTTAGTTATGTAAAGGAGAACACAAAAGTCAGGCACCAGGTGACAATTCAAATTATAATGGAATATAATGCGGTAAGGCTCTCAGGCATTCTGTATTGCTTTCAAATATTTAATCTCCTGTACATCAAATTTTCTCATTTAATATGATCCCTGCTGAGTCAACACACATATAGGCATAATTTACTCTTCTGTCCTGTTTTGTGTCTTTTGTTTGGGGAAGTAACCTCTTTAAATGTGCATGTAGCACCTACTTACGTCAATGATAAATGAATTAATCAATAAATCCCTGGTATTTAATAGCTCATATGTGTTTCAGCAAGATTTATGCTCATGTTCAACACTTTCTGCACATTCAAAGCATATCACACATATCTGTGTTTTGGGATGATTTTTTAGGAATAATGCACATCTCAACTATGTTACTGAAGCTGACTGAAAACAAGAATACATTTTGGCCATAAGCGATTAAAATCGATCAAATCTATTAGTGAATGAGACCTTATTAAAGCCTTTAGATAACTCTGGAGAACAAAAACTTTGGGCTCCAAAGTTTAATCTACACGCAAACCGTGTCAGTCGAAATCACAAGAAACCACATCTTTAATATAAAGGATTATTCTTACAGGTCCCATACTGAGCAAAACTGTTTTATTCTTGTGCTTTTAAAAGTAGATCAAAACTTTATGTTAACAGTTGAAAGGTACTGTCAGATAACGGCTGAAGAGAAGACAGTATTTTTGACTCACCAAGTCCTATTTTGTAAAACAGAACTTTCCTTTTCCTCTCTGTCTCCCGGCCCTCTACAGAATTCTGAGGGAACATAGTTGGCCATGGGGCATTTAATAAAATGATCCAAAGGCCTTTTTGTGTCTGTCATTGTAAGAAATGAATTCTTCACAGATCTTCAAGGTCGACTTTAGCCTTATGAATATGACATAAAGCCACGCGGTTCAGTCGACCCCGTCCCATGTTAGACCCTAGCCACGTCTTGAGCCTCCCGAGGGCTCTGAAACTTTGTTCAGCTTCTGCGGATGACGCAGGAATTTTACTAAAAGCGACCTGAAAAGACCTTCAACCTCTCGAAACGAACTACGAATCTCAACTTGCAGTAGAACGCTGGCAGCCTCCTCACAGGAGCTGTAAGTATGTTTTGCCCAAAACAAAGGCAACTCAACTTTAAGGGCATGTCTATTCAGCTCTGGGTGTCAGTCTACTGCATTGGCAACGATTTGACCTGTGAGGAGAACGCCCTCAAGCTTCTGAAGATCAAACTGATTCCTCAACTGTGCCCAACGTGCTGTGGTACTCGGCTCTGTAGTGCTTGATTGCTGTGTCTGGGACATGCAAGCAGTCCAACTCTGCCGTTACCTCTGATCCAAGGCCAACAACTCATTCATCTTGGTTGATCTATCTGCTGTACCTAAGGCCATCTCCTCTTCACTGTCCAGTACAGAAGCGTATTGGTCAATGACTGATGCAATGGCCTTGTGCCTTACTGTCCACCTTGTTAGGCACAAAGGCCTGAGCATTTTGTGTTGTGCAGTTTTCTGATGATTTGCTATGTTTTCAAGTACTGTCTTGAATTTCCCTGACAGGTAGAAAAGATTCCCCAGTTCATGGACTTAGTGTATTAGTCACGAATCAGAGGCGATGATTTGCAGGCAGTTGCCAAGTTAACACGATGTGCCCCACAGTGTACGTACAAAACCAATGGCTGTTGCTACTTGATAAGTGCCTGTGCCCCCCCAGTTTCTTGCCTGACATATTCGTGGCCCCAGCCTTTTGAGTACGTCTAAAGCAATGGCACAAATGTTTTCTCCATTGGTTGATGCTTCTTGATAGAGATCATGGTCTACACATCTAAAGCAGATGGACTCCTGGTCTTTTCCTGACACACCCTGTGTTCCATCAATTGTTGGGGAAACCTGCACTAATCGTTTAGCGTTTATAGCTGCAACAACGTCTCTTACAACTGTATTGCCAAGGAGCTGAAGAATTTCATTCTGCATTTGTGGGCTGAGATAAACGTGGCTGCGCTTCTCAAACTAATTACAGAAGAATGGGGTCCGGTTCTGATCTATGCTTAAACATTTGGTTGAGATTATCCTCCTCTTTCTTGTGCCCCCTGAGGGCTATCTCCTGCCTTGCCAAGAGTTTAACTGCACCAACTACTTTGTACAGACAGTGTCCTCCTGTTGCGTTTGCAATGCACTTGACAACTTTGTCTCTATGGACTTCCTTTTATGGAGACTCACTGAGACTGAGTGGTTATGGGCATGGGTAAACGCATGGGCTTTGAACTTTTCTATCGCCTTCTTCCAGATTCAAAATCCTGCACTAACAAATGCGGGATCTACCTTTGCATTTAAGGCTGCATTTTTGTCATTACAGGTCTTCATACAATGGAAACACAAAACCTCTCTAAGCAGTGGAGCATAATGTAACCACAGAAAGTCCTTAAACCACTTCTCCTGAGATTTTAAGACTCTGTTGGACAGCAATTGTGGCTCATTCTCCCTCGGATTTGGCTGGAAAGGCTCTGTTGGATCTTCACTCAGTGTTCTCTCTCTGCCTGTGCACTCAGTCTTCTCAAACAAGCAAACAAACAAACAAAAGAAAGATTTAGCTTTTAAAAAAAATGAAAAATATCTATAAAATGTACCTACAGAGTCAGGACAAAATATCAGAACACCTCTAAATATGTCTTAAAACATTATAGTATCTAAACCACAACTGCAAAAAGCATCTACACAGGTAATTCCTATTAATTTGGTGCTAATTTACAGCATGTTAAAAGAGGTCCAACCTGCAGCCCACTCCATAGTTGTAGACCTAAATAACAAACTAATCTAATTCTAATTCTAATCTCAGATTGCACCAAAATAGGGGGATTCATTTTATGTTTGTAAAAAAGCTATTTCAATGGAAAAAAAAATTTTTTTATTATTGTGAGTTGATCCACTATGGACATATATGCCCTTTTCCATTTATACCATCTCCAGGCCTGGAAAACACTTTTTAAAATGTCAAGCTGTTTCCATGTCAATGTGAATCCTGACTATAGTATATTAACTTGTTTGTCTGTCTCTCTGCCTCTCTCTGCCTCAATGAGTGGTACTTCCTGCATGAAGTTCACATTTTAGCAAGATGTAAACTGCTATTATTCATATGGTCATTTTATCCCTGAATAGTTTAATTGTAACCCAGGCACAAATCAAATGAGAGCGAGAGAGAGAGAGAGTTCTGTTAATTGTTTCACTCACTTTAACTGCACTCTCATTGCCTCCTGTTGTGTCCTGAAGGAAGGAATTATGAATCACCCAACAAATAACTACAATTAGATGACCGTCGTTTCATCACTGCGCGCTGTCAGACTGAATTGAATAAATGCACTCTATTGTTGGAGACCTAACTCACAAACTTTCCTTAATAACCTAAAAATGTTTTCTAATCTCAGATGGTACCAAAATGACTCATGTTCATGTTGAAAACATCTATTATCTAGCACTGGCCTATGAATTTATAATATGTAAATAAATTCCAATTGATGAAATTCAAATTCAGATGTCCCACGCTGTCTAAATTATCACATGCTGCTGTTCTTTTGACTGTCTTTGGACAGCTGCTGTGCAGATAATGCTGCATTAGCTTGTCTGCTGCTATCTTAGCTAGCTAGCAAGCTTTTATGAGCAGAAAACATTATTTTAAGATTAGTTAGCAAACTAGCCGACAACAGTTTTAAAAGTAAACTCAAAAAGCTACTGGCTCACAACCTACATGGTTTTGAGACCTTTTGAGAAAAAATGTCCTAATATTGGACCTCTTCCTCCTTTTCTCTTCTGGCTCCTTCATGATTATCAACCACTGACTGTATATAAATATGGACGATGCGTCTCCACTTTGTACCACTATTCAAAAGTGAAGCCAAAATATCACCTTTCTGGGAGCGGCCATCTTGCTTGTGTGTTGTCATTTGGAGCCACAGTCTGCACAGTAGAGTCAGGCGGCAGGATGACGGCCCGTGGGACACGCCCCCCTCAGCTGTCCCGCTGTCTGACGGAGGTTTGAGAGTGGCTGTCACAGCTGTCAATCATGATGTCACATGTCCCGCATTTCATATCATCAAATAACTAATTAAAAACAAATTTATCAGAAAAATGAGCACTTGAACAAGCATAAGCATGACCTAAAATGACACAAACCAAAATTTGGCGTGTACTTTGATTTTTAGATTGGCTCATGTCCCATCCGCTAACATGGAGGAGGCGGGATTTATGACCTATGCTGCAGCCAGCCACCAGGGGACAATCCAGATGTTTTGGCTTGACTTTTGGGAGGCTGTCATGATGTCTATCTTTATATACAGTCAATGTTATGAACCTATTATGAACAGTGCCAGAGGAGAGGAGGAGACGCTGCGCCGCTGCTGACTGACATCACAACACTGTGTGTGTGTGTGTGTGTGTGTGTGTGTGTGTGTGTGTGTGTGTGTGTGGCAGGGATAATTATGTTTGCCACAAAAGACTCAGTGGTTGTATGAGCTCATAATTCATATTCATATTTTGGGAGTAAAAAAAGACCCAGAGCTGAAGAAAAAGAGCCCCCCTGTCGGAGGCATTGTTACGTCAATTACTAAAGTTACAGCAGTTTTTCAAAATAAAAGCCCCCTGCTTCTTTCATGTTCTAAATATTGAGGGGGACGTATCCCCTGCACCCCCCCCCCCCCCCCAAATCTACGCCTATGAGTCTCACCTTGTTCTATTTCTATGTCCATGATGCTGAGATCATTGACCTCTTTTGTCGGTCTTATCAGCTCACAGTGGTTCTGTTATTTCCTAATGTTTGGCGGCGCATGACTACAGCACAAAGGTTCAGATCCACATCTGTCTGAGGGTTTTTGGGGAAATAGAAAAGGGGACAAATTAACAAAGCAACTCAATTTCATTTGCATTGTTTTAATGGCAGAGAGGAAGGGGTTTTGCATACATAAATATAAATGGACGAATTAGCTCTTTTGGCTCAACGAGTGAAAGCCTCAATGACAGGTTGGGTCCATTGTGGTGGAGACAGAGAAAGGAGGAGCGAGTCCAAAAACAATAGCTTGCTTTTCTTTCCTCACGCTCCAGCCGGATCATCGGCACTGATCCGTATGATTGGCTGATGATGAGGTGTCTCTAATGCGCGCACACACTCACGACGAGCTGGGATACAGTACTAATCACAAGCAGGGCGACAGACGATTGGATATTATGGCGGAATAATGAGAGGACGCAGGCAGACAAAGAAGAGTGGAGATGAGGTAGATTAGGGGAAGAAATCAGAAGAGAGATGAGATTGAGGATGGATATGTTGTGACGTGGAAAAATACCCCAACAGACAGTGTGACCTGATCAACCTGTTGCTGCGGGGTAAAGCTTCCCACCCTTTGTATATGATGTATGTTGTGGTGGGCCAGAACCATTCTGAGCCATTTCCTGTGGGTTAACTGGTAACATTTTACTTTAAGCATCCATAGGAGGAGTTATAGTTGTTGATGAATACAATACACACTTATATCTGCTTACAACTACTAATTAACTGTTTATATACTGCTTATAAATGCTAAGTGTTACCAGTTAACTCAACTGTAGACTGAGCTGATAGAGTTTTGCACTCGTCTCCTCACACAAACACACAAACAGGCGTGCAAAACTTTGCATGACTGCAATTTTTCAGTTTAGCATGCCATGTTGTGTTGCTGAGCTCATATCCCTCCTAAAGTTAATTTATAATGCATCTTTTAATTTGCGCTTCTCTCTCACTCATCGCTCTCACCCGGCTAGTTTGCGTCACCTACCTTTCCCAGATGTTACATTTCAGGCACAATTTTCTCTAAATTAGGCCTTAAAATACATATTGCATGAGACCAAACATGCAATTTTCAGTGATTTAAGTTTTTCATCCATGTCACTGGTGCAAAAAACCTCAGTGTGGCCTTTTAGTAAAAAAGACAGAACACAATTAGGCTGTTTAGCACAAAGCAAAAGGGTTGCAAATCCTTAGTAAGTATCCCCCAATGTGACTTACCAACACATGTTTTAAGTTTCTCTTTGTCAAGATTGTCTTTGAGGTTACAGTGTGAGAGTCAGTTGCCATTTTTCTGGAACCAGAATGTTTTCAAGTGATTTTCATTTGTTAATTGAATGTTTTTGTTGGTGTCGAATGGTTTCGAATACGAGGTTTGTTGTGTAGTTGTGTGTAAACCACCTAATATCTCAATTTCTCAAATATACAGTATATAATATGATAAAATAGTACATAAAAGAATTATGTAGTATTCAGATAATTTACTTCAGTAAAAGTACCAATACAGCAATGTAAAAATACTCCATTACAAGTAAAAGCATGAAAAATCCTACTGCAGTAAAAGTACATAAGTATTATGAGCTTGATGTAGTTAAAGTATTGCAGTAAAAGTACATAAGTATTATGAGCTTGATGTAGTTAAAGTATTGCAGTAAAAGTAGTGGTTTGGTCCCTCTGACTGATATATTATTATATATGACATCATTAGATTATTAATAGTGAAGCATCAGTGTTAGAGCAGCATGTTACTGTTGTAGCTGCTGGAGGTGGAGCTAGTTTACACTACTTTATATACAGTTAGCTAGTTTAGTCCAGTGGTTCCCAACCTAGGGGTCAGGCCCCTCCAAAGGGTCAGCAGATAAATCTGAGGGGTGGTGAGATGATTAATGGGAGAGGAAAGAAGAAAAAACAAAGTTCTGATACACAAATCTGTTTTCAGTTTCTGGACTTTTTCTCTAATCTTTGATTTTTGCTGAAATATTGGATCATTTGAACATTTATTGAAACGAAAGCATGTGAGAAGTTTAGAGGGAAAAATCACTATTTGGTGGAGCTGTTAACAACTCATAGACATGTGAAATGTGACCCCGACTACACACTGCTTTTTGTAAGACGTCAAAAGCCAAAAAAGGTTGGAAACCACTGGTTTCATCTTTAACAATGTGTTGTATTTTAAAAGCTTGTTATATTATCCATTGTGTCAAATCTTCATCTGAAAAGTAACTAAAGCTGTCAAATAAATGTAGTGGAGTAGAAAGTACAATATTTCCCTCTGAAATGTAGAAAGTAGCATCACATGGAAATACTTGAGTAAAATTGTAGCTAAATACAGTATTTGAGTAATTTTACTTAGTTTCCACCACTGCAGAGGACTCTCTACAAAACAGGTAATAATACAGGACTCATATTAGTTGATAATGGAGCTACATGTTTCTCACCTAATTTGCAATAGATCAAATGACATGCAGCCGATCTATATTTAGTAAAACTGGGGCTTAACTGACAGACAGAGAAACAAAGAAATAAAGAAATCCAACAAGCTGAACAAACAACGGACACAACAACACAAGAAATAAATGACTGCAAAGGAGAGGGGGGGGGGAGGCTGAAGTGGGAGATGGGGATTCATTATGTATGAATAACTTTACATACAGCTCAGCCCCCGGTGCTGGAGGCTGTGTCTCCTCCAACATGCGCTTGAAAAGGTGCAGCCATGAAAATATATGATCATATATGTAGCTCACTATAAATATCATCCTCAATAAATGTAATCCTATGGAGTTATATGTCTAATATGGCAGAATCCCCAGAGCCTATGCAAGGAGAACTTCCTCATAACTGTGCTACATTAAAGAGAAAATAATCCAGGCTAAAAACTGGGTTTGCATATATTACTCGGTGCATATGAGTCTGTTTTGTTAAGTACATAAACAACTGCCCCTCTCTGAAGCTACAGATCACCCCCAAAGTTCATTTGTGATGTCACCCGTGAGATGAAATGTGGAGCTGCTCCACTGAGAGTAATTTGGAAGCTGACTGGAGAGTTATAGCGCGTTTACACCGTGGATGCTGGGGATTATTCAAACAAAGCAAACCAAAGCTCCTCCAAAATAACCGCACCCAGACGGCTGCGAATGTGGGTTTCTGTTGTCGTCCAGGAAAACTGTCAAAGCGTTATCCAAGCCAATCAGGGGAAACAACGCCAGACATATGATGGCTGGTGGGGAAAAAGGAGACAGATGATGGTGGGATGATGTTTACCAAAACTATCTAATAAACAAACTCTCCGTGACTCAGTGTGGATTGTGTTGTGTTGTATCTGGGCACTTTTCCATTGTGGAGTGTAAACAATAAAAAATGTGATATAATTTGAGATTTTACCTCAAAGGAAGTTGCAATTTTCATCAAATGTCATAAACAGATATTAGGCATAAAATGTGCCTTGATTAAAACCTCTCCTGGCAAATATTAGAGCAACTGGAGCAGTTTGAGGATGAATTCTTTTACGCCACCCTGCCAGAAACACTTAGATGATGTCAGAACACGGTGCTGTCGTTAAAAATAGTAACGAAACACAAGCAGTCAGACAATCAGACAGGTATTAAATAGGGGTGTGCTTGAAATCAAATACGTTATTCGGCAAAGCACAAATAGTGTTTGTTTTTTTTTGTTTTTTTACAAATATTTTAAAAATGATTTGTTTTCAGGAAGAAAAATAAACCATGTCAAATACCAGAGTGCAGGTTGGTTACATCACTATCTCAGTCTCTCTCCTCCGCTCTGCAGTTATATCTATCAGCAGGTCTCAGTGAGGGGAGTCACATCCACCTGCTACATGACGCACATTTCCTAATTTGGACATCACTCCCAGAATTGGGGGTGTTCCCCAGAGATAAAGCTGAGCTACTGACACACGCTTCATGAACACTTATCGTAACACTTTAATTTTCTAAAATTAAAAGTGTAATAAAAACAAAAACAGGATTTTTAAGCCTCTTTCCACTTTTATTTGAAAACAAATACAAATACAAATAATTTTGCTGCCTCAACAAATACAGATACAAACACAAATACTGGGATCTCTGCACATTCCTAGTATTAAACACACTGTTTAGCCAGATTAGCTACCACTTTATTCAGCGGTAAAACCAAGAGTGACACCTGTAGTATTACAAATAATCCCTCATTGAACAGGAAAACCATTAGTGTGCATAACTATGGTAAGCGTGGTAGCTCAAAGTTGAACCAAAGTCTCGTCCAAACAACATGGATAACCTGGAGATTTGATTATTTACCAGTTTTTTCGCCATATTCGGAGATCTCAGGAATGACTTTGGTGAGTACAATGTTATCAGTGTTCCTCTAAAGCAGTGATGGCTTTTTTGGTCACTTGGAGGCAGCAAAACAAGCTGTAAGCTAGTTGTTATGGCTAAAATGTTAGCAAAGTTGCTTGTTTAGGCATCCAACAGACATAAAGCAACATTATCATTCATTTTGACTTGTGTGTCTGGCCACCTGTTGAATGTAAGTCCAATATTCACTCTCCTTTTTGCTCTGTTTTGGTCTCCACCAACTCCTAAGAAAAATATATGACTCTGACCAGCTAGCCGCTAACTTTGTTAGCAGTTTTGTGCTGCGAATGTAGAGTATTCTGGATGTATTAGAGCTTTCTTTGTGGGTTTGTCACTATGAGCAAAGCCTTTCACATTACACACTTGGTTCATTATTAGTATAGAAGTATTGATAAGTGCTGCTCTGTTCAATAGTTCTGAAGACACAAGATAAATGCAACATGCTGCTGATATATAGAAATCAATCTGTCTTTTCTCACAGCAGTAATTCTTTTTTTTCTCTGTGTGTTTCATTAGCAGCTGTGATAAATGTACTTCTCCATGTGGATACTGTGGGCAGACATGCATAAAAATGGGATTATACAACAGCCACTCTAGAGTATGTGGACTCCTATAATGTTCATAAAATGGTGTGCACTTACCATTTAGACTCACAGACTGTGGTCCTGCGTCACCGCTGTTAATTGAGCATTTGCTTCTATTTATACTGCAAGTTAAAACAGCAGTGCAATGTCAGTTTGAGTTTAACCTAGTTTTGGGTTTATTTTGCACTGTGAGAAAAAAATGTAACTGGATTGTCAACAAAATAAGGACAAAAAACCACACACACAGAGAGAGAGAGAGGGGAAGAAAAATAAGAAATTGGCTCAGGTTTGATTAAAATATCCCAGGGGATACTGACAACACTTTCAAATCAACAAACTGCACAAACAACAAGAACAAACATAAAATTAAGATGACAAATGTAGACAGAAAACAGCTCATTTAACTGTTTTTTTTTGTCCACCAGTTTTCAGCAAGTAGTGAACACAACACTGACATACTATCAGTTGCTTATTTCCACATCTAGCAGGCGACATTATTATTCATTTGGAGTCGTGTTTCTGTCCATCTGTAAATCCAATATTCACTCTCTCGGCTCTGTTTTTACTCTCTTCCATCTCCTGAGGGAAATATCTGGCTCTTTAGCTGCTAAATGCTGCACTATGTTCACCAGCCAGTTGCTAACTGGTGTCTGTTTGCCATTTGCTGTTGAGCAGGTAGTGTACAGTGGCTTTTTAGAGCTTTTTTCCTCAATGAGAGCGCTCTCGATAGCATTGACAGTGAACCAAAACAGTAAAGTTACAGCTGGACAGCTAAACAATGAGCTGAGACTCGCTATAAAGCTCCGTAAAGCCGAGAGGAGCTGCAGAGTCGCTGATAATTCTCTGTAGGTTCATCACTATGAGCCACACACAGCTTATTACACACTGTCAGCCCATACAGTGTCATTATAAAACATAGATTATAGCCACTTTAATGAAGAAAGTTCCTAATTTCAAGCAACATTCACAAATCTTCCAAAAACATCAGATGTTGCCTGGCAGAGACCTGCATCTTTGTGAACCTGAAAATAGCTGCAAAGAAACTGTGTGTGTGTGTGTGTGTGTGTGTGTGTGTGTGTGTGTGTGTGTATGTGCGTGTTTGTGTGTGTGTAGAATAGCCGTCCCCACCTACTGATACACCAATCCATCCGTGGAGTGTCTGAAAGGTCGGTGTCTGACAGTCTGCGGCCATGGCTGACTGAGCTCCACCATTGATCCTCTCTCCACTCCTGACCAGCTCTGGCACATTCTAATCTATGCTAGACACACACACACACTTTCCAACCACGACCACGTACTGGGATGGACAAGTAATTGATGTGTGTAAGTGTATTTTCTATGTGTGTGTGTGTGTGTGTGTGGAGGACAGAGAGCTAGTAGTGAGTGAGTCGTCTGTCTAGGCTCACAGACAGCCCGCCATGATTACAGGACCTTCCTCACCTCTAATGACTTGACTTTGACTTTCCTCTTGTGGTATTGGATCAGACACCTGCCAGTCATCTTGCAGGAGCTAAAGCCCACTGGTCCTCCCACACGGCCTGCTGTTGGCTGCTGTTCACAACCGTGCACTGCAAAAAAAAAAAGAGCAGGGCAAAGTAGCACATGTCTTACGGTACGCTCACTTACTATTCACTTCGTATTCACCTGCACTGAAGCCTGCACAACGTAGGAGTGTGTTTCCTGTTTCGGTGTGAGCTCCTGATGAGCTCTGGTGGACTCACAGCTCTGAGTACTGAGTACACTCTACTCAATATTTATATATTACCCCACATTGGAACCATGACATCACATCCTATTTCGATACGGAGTGGGAGGCAATCGTGTCAGGCAAAAGTCAATTTATATTTATATCGTCCAATATCACAAATTTGCCTCAGGGGGCTTTCCAATCTGTACAGCAATTCAACATCCTCTATCCTCGGACCCTCGATTTATATAAGGAACCTTCCCATTCCCAAAAAAATAAAATAAAATAAAAAAATGGAAGGAATCTCAGGAAGAGGAACAGAGGAGGGATTCTTTTCCTCTTCCAGGTCCAGCAGACAGGAAATAGATGTTGTGTGTACAGAATAAACCAAGATAGCAAAATTACCGGAAGACAAAATTATAGATACGTTGATAACATAAAAATGCTAATGTGAATGTACCTTTATGCTCCTTTATGACGAAATGGAAGCAGGAACTATGGAGCAACATGAACTAAACGTAGGAACAAAATCAGGAGCTAAAAGTTATTATTATTTTATGAGTTCATGTTTGCCTTTTGACCAAATATAAAGATTAGAGAAATAAGTCCAATAACAGATAAAAAAACAATGCTTTGTTTGTAACACAATTCTCATGATGATGACAATGCACCGTGATCATGTTGTTCCTTGTTGTTAACTGTTGTGTGTGAAAGTATGAACAATCTGCTGAGTCATTTATGTTTTTAAAAAAATTCTCCTTTAGCACGTCACTATTAAGACAATTAGCAAATCAAGTTAAACATGTTTGTCTTGCTCACTCACTTCAATGACTGAAAAACTCTGCCCTGATAGTTCCTGGACCATCAGAAAGCACTAACCCCAGATCAGAGAGTTGTTTGGGGCTCAGGGATTATAGCTGTGTCCAACATTGCTCCCTATTTGCTCCACTGTGCACCTCATTCATTTTCCGCCATTATATTTGAGCATCTGAATTCTCAGTGTGAAATGTACGTACTGTATAATGCCCTCAAAAATGTCAGTGGAATCAAAAACTGACTTTTGAGAGATGTAAGAATAACAATTATGTGAGTATCATGTGTCCGTAAATTTAAATTCATTGGTTCATGATGGCGTTTTTTTGCGTAATTCTTTTATAATACCATTAATTATCCATCTATCTAGCTGGATACAGTAAATCAAATCTTGCATAAAGCTATAACGTTCTATCACAGAGCAGACGGTCACACTGAGCCTGATTGCATCCTGCTACACGACACAAGAGCCACGACTCTGAACAACAACCTACATTAACTTTCCTGCCAAAGTCTAACTTACAAACACGAACACACGTCTTGTCCTGCATCTTAGCTTGTTGAACTCTTCAACGCCACTGCTGACAACACACTGTCTGTCCACAACTTGTAGCTACAGATGAAGTTTGTTCACTGTGTCCCTCGTCCCCTTGCTGGGGCTCAGCCTACCAGCTGCTGTCAATCAAACACAGACACTGACGCTCCTCTCCAGATGCTGAGACAAAAAAGAGCATTTCTGATATTTCTCCAAAGATTCTATCTTCCTTTTGTAATGAAATAGTATTAATGAAAAAAAAAATTATCTTGTAGTGAATAGTAAATCACTGATTTTGAGATACGGCAGAGTTCCCAAAAAGTTTTTCTGGGTTCCTGCGTACAAACTGGAAGTGTTCCTGCAGAGATCTGTGCTGATGATTATAGTTGGTGGTTTTGGATCACTGTTTGCATAATTTTTATTGAGGGTGGAACCAAAACATGACAGATCTGAGCTGACAGTGATGCTGAAAAGATGTGTTTAACTTTCTCCTCGTTTATTGTTGCTAACGCTGGTTCAGCCAACCTGCTGTCAGTACAGAAGTTATGAGGATTAATGTGACAACAACATTTATTGTCCTTTTTGTATCTTTTGTTTCACTCTATCGTGATGGTAAACAATCTGCATTAACAATAATAATCGATATGTATATTTCATGCATTAACAAACTAGACATGAATTGAAACCAGGACTGTAAGAGAATAAATCAAACAGAGAATAAAGATAAAACAGATCAAACAATTTCCATTATCAGAGTATGTCTGTCAAAGTGTGTTTTAAGAAGTGATTTAAAAAATTACATCTCTTTGTTGATCTTGGCATTAAACACTCCGATTTTTTATTTCCCATTCAGATCTTGTTCCAGTAGAGACCATATTGATCATTTCATGTGCTGTAATGCAGTCCAGCATTAACATCTGCATTATGTTAATACTTTCAAGTGTAATGAGAACATTCCTGAAGTAATTTAGATATACACATGAGCATAACAAGCACGTATCTGGCAAAAAACATGCAAATCCCAGAACAAAGTGTTCCTGTTGTTTTGGTTTTTTTTGTCCTTTTTTTTTTCTTTTAATAGATGTGTGTGAGGTCTAATAAGTAAGATCATTTCTCATGGTGACAGTTTCCGCAGATATTAGCCCAGTATAACCCAGTTTAACTGTGGATTTAAAAATGCTCTCTGGGAGGTGGCCTGGTTGTGTATACTCATACATATAGATAATCTACATCAAAGAGGAGGCGGGAGAGAGACACCTGGAGAGAAAAAGAGAGAGAGAGAGAGAGAGGGAGGGAAGGAGGGAGGGAGGATCTTATGGCTCGTAACTCAAATTACAATAGCTACTTATAGGTCAAAGCTTTCTGTTTGATAATAATGTATGCAGGATGTGAGAAGGAGCGTACAGACTAATCCGCCTGCTGATTTATGCGCTGAGGTGTCTCACAACACCGTCTTTAAAGGGGCCACTCCGCCGACTTCACCTGTCAAAGTCAATTTGCTCGTCATGAGGATATCCTGGCTTGTAAATACACTTGTGCTATAATGTCCTTCTGTGGCTCCAGAGGGGCCAAGTCTGAGAAATAACATTCATGGTGTTATCATTATTATATCAGATTTGGCTGAAATATACAGATTTATAACAGAAGGTCTGCATTATAAATGGCGGGTGTGGAGTTTTAGAGATGTAGTTGTTATTGTCGCTCTGATCTTTACTGACAAGAGATTTGCAGTGTTTTTTAATAACAATAACAAAAACTGGGAGGTACATTTATAATGTTTTTATCTATTCATGCGGATCTGTCAGTGAAGTCATTTTTCTTGGGGGGAAAAGCTGGAATTGATTTTGAATGAATTTTGGGAGAAAATGCAAGTTGCACATGACTTTTGTCCAACTGACACATAATTCAAGTCAAGTAATGAATGTGAAAGTGTTGTGTAGAAATCAAAGGGTGTTTATTGTTATCAATAAATCCCATAAAAGACCAAAACCAAACATGAAGTGATCTACTAACAAGCATCGTGTCTGATATATCTTCTTCCTCTGTGCTGTAGACCTCCACTGTTGTCCAGAAACTATTAAAAACACATCACTAAGCTACATCGCTGCAATGGGTGACATGTTCCCTTCATTATCATCCCACATACACCATCCTGCTGCCAGAAATACTCACTGCAGCACCAAATATGTATTAATCCATAGCTGAAAATAGTCCCCCCAAAAAATGCACTATTTCCGCCTGTTTAAGTAACTTTTGCTGAAAACTACAGTGTGCAGCTGTTTTAGGAAATGACTGAAGCTTTTTAAAGGCTGTTTTTTTTTTTATGTCTGTTTCATAGGAACCAACATTCTTGGGGCCGGACTGATGCACAAACTAATGTATTGTTTGTTTCGGTCTTTTCATGTGATTTGTTGACATAAGAGTAAATATAGAATAATGTCTGCTGTACAGTTCACAAGTTTACATTTTCTCAAGTGAATCTTTAAACAATATTCACGTTACATTATTGGATGTTATTGGTTGTTATAATCCTGTTCATGGTCAATACACATTAATGTAAAATGCACATTTGTGATCACTCCGCATCTGACATGATGTTTTATATTTGGGCAGTCTGTATTAATATAATTTGCACATTGCATATACTCTTTATACTATGAACATTTGCACATTTCTGGTCAATATTGTGACCATTCTCTTAATTTTAAACTGTAAATGACTTTTGTGAGACTTGTATTTTCTCTTACTTTGTATGTTTTGGTCATTATGCACCACAACAGCAAAGCAAATTCCTTGTATTTGCAAACCAACTTGGCGATAAACCTGATTCAGTCCTCATGTCCATACAATTTCAACGTAAGTGATCAGGAACGAATGCGATCTAAAGCTGCAGCTGAAGCTAATGTGGGGAGGTTTATAGTTGGAGCACCTGAGATGAGGCGGTTTAGGTGCATTGCAGGTGAAAAGATGTGAGCTAAATATGGTCCAAAAGTTACATCCTGTCTACACTGAACAGCACGTTCAGCAGAGGCAACGATTGATCCATTTGTATGTTTACAGTGGAGCGTTCAGGTAGGTCACCTGAGTTTTGGAAGTGTGTAAAACTAGGAAAAGCAGACTTGAAGACTAAGAATAGGAACACAAGCTGTTACGCGGGCTGTGTGGACAGCTATATTTATTAAAACATAAGTGTATATCTTCTGTCAGACGCCAAAAAACACCACACAGTGTCTACAGAGTGTTTTAAAAATCCCCACTATATCCAACATTTGTTTAAACAGCACTTCAATACACATATTTCAGCATGTACAGCAAGTATTTCTCCTTAAAAGCTGCACGAAAGCAGTTAAAAAGTGAGATCCTTTACATACACGACAGCGTTGTTTAGAATGGGTGTAAAAAGTGAGACGCCGCTGCAGTAATGGAAACTCACTAACAGTTGACTGCCCGCCACCTGGATTAGTCGATACAGAGAGGAGTGAGTGATGACGGTAAATACAGCAGGGCTAGCAGTAATGAAGCAGTTCCTCTGGTTCCTCCTGCTCCCTTATTTTTATTCAATCCTTTTCTTGTATAGCTGCTCTCTATCTTTGTCTCTCTCTCTCTCTGTCCACTGAGACAGAATCATCAGAGGATACTATCAGTGGTTTTGCTCTGTTTTCATGTGGTTTTATTCTCCCGTCGCTCTACGCTAAAGTTATTTTTTTCTATTCATAGGGTGTGTGCACACACACATTCGGGGTGATTTATTTGGACTCTGGAGTGTTTTCTCTTTTAGTGCAGTTTGTTTAGCCCGTTGAGACAATGACATTTGAATTTGGGTGGCTTCAAATAACTGGAAAAAAAGCTACAGTGAGTCTCCTGTGAGGAAGATTTATCGTTTTGTAGATGTGACAGTGTAAATAGAGGGCAAAAGTTCATGTGAAGCTTCCCACTGTGACCCTGATATAAATTTCCGTTAGTTTTTCGAAACTTTTTTCCATACAAAACGCTTGGTAGGCGAGGTAATCATACATTCTGCTCCTCTTTCAAAGAAGCCGCTTTGTAACCCTCCTTTGTTTTTTCTCTGACTTCCCCCCGAGGATTTCTGAAAACTGACGATTTTTCTCTGTCTTGATTTACACCTCTCATTATTCCATGTTTCAGAAATTCCATGCGCAACGGGAAACCTAGGCGAGTGAGAGCAGCAAAAGCAGAGGGGAGAGGAGGAGGAGGAGGAGGAGGAGGAGGAGGAGGAGGAAGAAAACAAAGCCAGGCCTGTGCAGCTAGCAGCGATAGCATCACCGCTCCAGTCAAAGACCACGTCTGTCTCCCTCCGACTCTCAGAAGCCCGGCCAGTGAGAGAGAGAGATAGAGAGAGAGAGAGAGAGTGACAGACCAGAAGAGAGAGAGACGAAAGAAAACACAGAGCACAGAGAGATGAGACAGAGTGAGTCCAGATTCTGTGCGGTCTGACATGCTGGTGATGACATGTAGACCTCATTAATTATAATTTTATTTGAATGTGATCTCAGCTGTTTGGCTCCAGAGTCAATGAGCTGTCTTCATCTCCTCCATGGAGAATACAGCGGCTAACTAGCTTATAAGCTAACCAAGCTAACCGTTAGCAAACATAGCCGACGCTGGAAGATGTAGTAATTGCACAAAGTAACAATACTACTAATACTGCTTCAGTACAAAACTATTATCCATAACATATACTTAAAAGCCTCATTAATTGATTGTATTATAGTGTTATATATTACTGGAATATTAATACTGACTTATTTATGTGTAAATAGCATGTTGATGTTATAGCTGGTTGAGGTAATTTCAACTACTTTAAATTGTACTACTGGGTAGTTTAATCTGTATTAAAGGATCAGATATATCATGATATATTATATATGTCTGCAAAATAACTATAGCTATCACATACCAAAGTAAAAGTGAAGTACCTGAAAACTGCAATTAAAGAAGACATATTCTGCACATTTCTAGCTCTATATTTATATTCTGGGGCTCTACTGGAATATCTTTGCATGATTTCCAGTGAAAAACTCCTTATTTATCTTCTACTGGCCTTTTATGCAGCCCCTCAGTTCAGCCTCTGTCTGAAACAGGCCGTTTTAGCTCCTGTTTCTTTAGGGCCCGCCTCCTGATGAGCCCACTCTGTTCTGATTGGCCGTCCAGAAATGACCTCTGGCTCCTGAGGCCACATAAACAAACTATGTTTGCTGGATTTCATTTCTTTATCTCTCATTCTTTACTCGAAATGGAAACGTCTCGAGTACAGCCGTACATGTTGGAGCCTGAATCTGATCCAAAATATGAGAGTGGACGATGTAAACAACCTCAGCAACAAATATTACAGAGCAGATGGACATTTATGGACATACTCACTGAGAAAATAGAAAAAAAACATTGTAAATAAAGTGTTCAGGGCAGCTGAAACCTGGGCTTTGTCTTACAGGCAGCATTTTTTACATACATGCATCTCAATGACAGAAAATCACAAAAAGCATGATATGTATAAGTACAATGTAAGTAAATGTATTAATGTAGTTAGTTTCATGTATATCACATGTAAAGGACATAATGAAGGACATCATATGATAAAACATACATAACATGATTGTGTCAGATGAAGTCAGTTCATTACTGATTACACACATATTGTTTTTCAATTTGAAATGGACCTGCACACATCAGCCTCCGCTGTCTTGACTAAATGACATTTTTCTGTTGTTTGTTATTGACAGAAGTTGTTGAGGTCAAATGGAACAGGCTCAGTGGAGGTTTTATTAAATTGGAAAACAAATTCTGCTTTCTGTAAAACAATGGAGATTCAGAGTATTTACACTATTGATTCTCAGCTGAGACAAAATAAAATTGCAATTCAGTGATGTATTGATGTTTTAGCTTTCTGCTTCACTTCTCGATATTTTGACAGAGTTGTTTTGTCAGACGAAAAAAAAAACAACAAAAAAAAGAATGAAACAAAAAAAACCCAAACAAACCACTGATTACTTATTGATTTGCTCCCATTGTTCAGTCTTTATTTCTGTGTTATGGATTTATATGTAGTCTGTTGATGTCTTAGTTAAGAATCATTTATCTGTTTAGATAACAGATTGTCCTACAAAACTCGTGTCAAACATCTCGCTCAAAAACTAAAAATTCTAATTGGATTCTTGCACCAGAACAGAGCTTGTTTCTCTTTCCAAGACAGAAACACATTAAACGATCTACCAGACTGTCCACATCCTGTGTGTTCATGCTGCCGCCACCCTCAAACCTCTGGATGCTGTTTTGCACAGCGCCGTTCGATTGATTACATCAGACAGCTGTCGCTCTCTCCGCTGTGAGTTCTATGACTGAGTCGGGTGGTCGTCACTGATCTAGAAGGCACCGGCGTACCTGTGTCTTCTTTTATAAGGCCTTGATATCTGAGTTGTTATTTAACATTCTTAGTTGAGCTCAGAGCTGATAACCATGACGCCTCATTCAAACTCTGAACTGGTTTCAGGTACTACGCATTAGGGGTGTACCTGAATACAAATACGTTATTCGGCAAAGCACAACTAGTGGGTTTTTGGGATAAAAACAAAAACATGTCAAATACCAGCACGCAGGTCAGTTATAGTCGCTATCTCAGTGTCTCTCCTCTGCTCCGTTGTTACATCTGTCAGCAGGTCTCAACGAGGGGAGTCACATCCACCTGCTACATGACGCACATTTCCTAATTTGGACATCACTGTCAGAGTTGGGGGTGTTCCCCAGAGATAAAGCTGAGCTCCCAAGTGACTCTCCATAACCTGTTGTTCCCCTTCTCCTTTCCACAAAGTTAGGTTGTAAAAAATAGGCAATATGTGAAAAGTGCAAAGCAGTAATCTCCTTTGAAGTTCTTCCCTACGCAGACGTTACATGCTGTGCTGTCTCTGTGTTATGGGTGTATAAATAGGTAGAGGTCTGTCTGCAATGAGGTGATGAGTAAAGTTTAAGCTCAGTAGTCAGCGCAGTCGTCTATGATCTGGGAGACTCCAGTGTAGGGACCTCTTTCGTAAGGTAGTTTACTCATGAACACTTATTCTAACACTTTAATTTTCTAAAATTAGAGGCATAATAAAAACAAAAAACAGGATTTTTAAGCCTCTTTCCACTTTTATTCGAATACAAATACAAATAATTATGCTGCTTCAACAAATACAGATACAAATACAAATACTGGACTTTCTGCACATCCCTACTAAGCATCTTACTACTGGAATAAACTGCAGAAACAGCTTAAAGTTAGAGACACTTGTTCCTCTGAGAGACTTTAAAGTTTTACTGGCTGATATTCTTCATAATGTTTATGAGTGTGAGTGTGTGAGATGATTATTTGTGTATTATTTGTTCTAAGGTCTCTCTTACAAAAGAGATTTTGGTCTCAATGAGATTTCCTGAATAAATAAAGCTTAATAATAATAATCATAATCATAATAACCACAAACTGCAGACATTGTCGTTCATTTTTCTCCCTCTGAACAATCTTCTTTTCTAAGAGAAGGCTGACCGGGGGTAAAGTGCAGATAAATTAGTGAGTTCATGCAAGAATAGAGTTTATTCTGATGAATGAAACGTGTCAATATCATCAGGATAAGAAATTATCACATGCTGCATATTTAGTGAAACCGCCTCTTGGCACCAAAACCACCAAGAAAAAACGCTGTTCACTGTTCCTGTCCTCCTGCAGACAGACCGATCCTTTTTAAAAGCAGGAATTAACCATCGGTATCTTAATTGTTTTGCCTCAGCGTGAGTCACTGTGCTGCCGAACAAAACGCAGCTCCATTCGACTATCTCTGCACTGTCATCTTTGACGCTGGCAGACAAAGAAATCTGTTTATCCCCACAAAATGTGTGTCTCTGCAAAACCAATTAAATGCCCATTTACTCAATTGCTTCGACAATGTAGACCCACATATAATGCACGTACAAACACAAATGCATGCACACACACACTGGACAATTTTCTTAAATACTCCAGTAAAGCATTTAATAATTTTCTGCTTACAAGGGGAATCCCATACATCTGCTCCTAAAGGCCCGGGATTCAATCATGTTCTGCCACTTCAACCAGATTTGGTGGGAACTTTGCTCAAATTGGGATTTACAAGGAGAAGGAAATAATTAGTTACACTTGCAACACCCAAGAAAACACCAAATAATTTAGCACCCAGTGTGATAAATAACAACTTTAGATGTTCTGCTCAAATTTTTTAGCAACCAAGCCTCGGAGTCCCCCATGCTTGTCCGTGCAACCGGTTGAGTTATTGGCACATTTATTCCAACAGGACACTTGCTGATCCCTTCTGGCCACTGAGTTAGTCCTAATATATACTGTCTGTGTTCTTACCTGGCTCCTTAGAGCTCAGAGGGACAATAAGGAGAAGAATAATCCTTGTAATTAACTTTAAGCTGAGAGGAACTCCAGTAAAGAGGTCTCGATGTTGCCTCGCTCTGTCATTCCATCAAACACACACTCACTTTCTGAGCAGAGGCATAAGCGTGCATACACCCACATGTGCTGGCGGTGGTGCGTGTTGTCAGGGTCTCATGCATGTGTGCTCACATATATCGAGTTTTTATTGCGAGTTCTTGATGTTCTGTATATGTGTGTGTATGTGTGTGTGTGTGTGGGTGTACGTCAAGGTTCCTTTGAAGTCTGGATTACTTTCAATCATAACATTTCTAAAATTCTGCCTTTCTGCAATAACTGCAGATGGGAAACACAGTATAGTTATATTTGGGGGGGAATCGTCGTTATAGCAAAATCTTTTGACTGAGGGATAATTAACATTAGGCGACTGAGACGTTTGGTTACGGGTAAGGAAAGATTGAGGTTATGGTTTAATTGCAGGCCTGTGACAGGACGCCATAACTCCCGTCTCCTGCATAAAAATCTGATGACCTCCAAATACAGAGCCCATTACTTCCTGCTTTGGCACTGGATGAAAATCATGTTAAATTGTTAAATATGAACATAATACCTTAGATACTGTTTTTGCAGCCATGGCAACCATTGGTGCTCATGCTAATTAGCTGGTTCTTGTTCCACTTTAAAAAGTTTTTTGGGGTTTTTATTAATTTTCACCAGGAGCAGATTGGAGGAAACAGATTTTTACCTTCACTAATCACCAGTTTACTGCAGCGAAGGTGAGTTTGAGACATTCAGTGTGTTTACGTGCGCTCAGGAAACCGGGTTGCAGTCTGGTTTCAGCAGCAATGTGATTTCTAAAGCTGGATTTATAGCTGACAGAATGACTTATGGAAGTCTGGCTGTAGAAAAGTACAGCATAGGTTTTGATTTATAGTCTGGAGTCAGATTTCACTCATTAATAGCACCACTGCAACCAGGTGTATATGATTAGGCCGTATTGTAACCGTGTTTAGATCTTTTGTTCACTTCGTTCACTTCTTATTACCGGATTTTTTTTACACTTGCAGTATTTATGTGGTTTTATTCACTGTTAGAGAGCCGAGGTCGCGAATGTCAACTTCACTCTAGCTGGTCGTTTAGCATCGGACGCCCCCTCTTCCCACACCTTTCCCATATTGGATTAAGTGGTGCTCCGTCACCGATATTCACATCCACTTGACATAGTGATCGGCCGGCTGTGTGGAGGTGAACTTCTCTCTGTCTCTAGCTCTTCTTTTTTTATTCCTATGATAACATTTTCCGTCACTTTCATGTGAACAATCAAGTGCAGTACTATAAATGTCTTTTAGGAGAGACTGCCTTCAAGTACAGCAGATCAGAACAACTCCATGTTTAGATTTCTCCAGACAGGGAAAGTGTATCGCTGTGATAGCAGAGAGTTGGAATGAAAGGAAAGATTAAAGTTATTTCATTTAAAACCAACTAAAACTGAAACCGGCACAAATTAGCACCCTCGAGTCTAAATAAGTCTGTTTCTGCAATTGACTATATTAAATTCATGCAGTGAGGAAAAGCCGTGTTCTGTCCTCTTCACTGTGCTGTCAATCCGAATGATCTGACACACACACACACACACACACACACACACACACACACACACACACACATATACTAAAATGAAAACATCAGGAAGCTGCATCTTGTATCGCTAATACAGTTACCAGTAAGTCATGTTTCCAAAACAACGTTGGGGTAGGGGAAATATCTGGTTACTGACCTTCTGCATATGTACAAGGATCTGACTGTAACCAGGTTACTACAGTGCGTGTAAACGTGTTGTCTGATTTCCTGCATAACCCAATTTCTCAGAAAGGCTCAGAAAAAAAAAAAAGCTTCCTGCAAGAGTTAGGAGAGAAAATTTGATATGAAGCACAAATGAGATGCTGAGTCCCTCTAAAAAAAAAATTTAAAAAAGAAAATAAAAAACACAATAAATGATTAAACTAAACGGGTGTAAAATACTGAACCTCTTGGCTGCTGCTATCAGAACCAGAAAACACATCATTTGCAGTGCAAGTCAGGATTTTATTTTCCCTTAAGAGGAGCAGAGAAGACAAATTTGAAAGCTTTTGTTGACCGTTTTGGAGTCTTATTCTCTCTTGTGCCGTATCAAAGCAATAGAGAGTTTCAAAATGGCATTTATTCATATGAAAAGAGTGCAGATTGGTGCTGAAATATACTAGTAAATTAATAAACAACTTCCTCCAGGTGGTGTTGGTTCAATGCCATCAGTAACAAACAAACAAATCCACGGAATAAAAATAAGGAGGACAATAATGTGTATGCACAGCCGTCAGTATAGATGTTAATTGCTCCGAGATGATATGCATGCATCTGAAGAGGTAAGGCTGTGTGGGTGTATGTAAATGTGTGCAGGCAGATGAACCTCAGAGAGGATTTATTGTTTGCACAGTATGACCATATGCTTTCCTACATTTGATGGATTTTTCCGTGTGGCTGCGGCGGCGTATTTATATATATACCTCTTCTAATAATGTGCACCTTATGTGTGTGCATAAAGACACACCCACACACATGAAATGCACACACCTGCAAATAACTATACTTGCAATGACATGTGTGTGTATGTGGGTGCCTGCACCATCTGTATACGTCGCCTATGTTTATGTGTGTGTGTATGTGTGCGGTTGAAGTGTAAAGTGAGGGTTTATATGAGTGGTTCTGTGTTGTAGGAGTAAGTTGATGCCGGTGGACAGATAAGGGTCTCTTCAGACAAAGGCACCCTTTGTGAGGCAGGACTGCTCTCAGCTGCTGCAAGACGATCTGCTGTGGCCCCCCGGAGCATGAAATGCCTGCCGTGTCCCAAACCGAGCAAAACAAAGTGGCTCCAGACCCGCTAACAAGAGCCAGGAGCCGCTTCCATACACTGGGGGGCCAGGGTTGGGCTTGGAGGAAAGGACAGATGGAAGAACTTTGGTTCCCCCAACAGTGGCAGGGCAAAGAATAAATAGAGGTTGGTGCTTTATAGCTATGCTGGCGGCCTGGCTCTATAGATGCCAATGTCAGTCAGACGGTTGGTCGGTTGGTCCACCACTTTGGTCCCACCTTAAATATCTCGACAACCACTAGTTGGATTATCATTGGTCTCCAGAGGATGAATCGCACTGACTCTGGTGATCTATTGACAAGTCAAGTCAATATTATTTGTGTGGCCCAATATCACAAATCATAAATTTGCCTCAAGGGGCTTTGCAATCTGTACAGCAATATCACATCCTCTATCTTTAGACCCTTGATACGAATAAGGAAAAACTCTGTAACTCAGCGGGTTTTTAACGATCTAAACCTTTACTCTTTCACATCTTTTGAGTCTCACAAACTTCTTTTCCAACTCCAGCGTTTTGGTTTGTGTGTGCGCATTTTTTTTTTTCCTAAACTTCATCCAAGAATGGAGCTTATGAAAATGTCATGTTGGCTGGTATCATTTCGTGTCATATTCTGATTGGTTGGTTTGTAGTTGTGGGTCGTAGCAGCAGCGGTCACATTGTAAGAATTTGGTCTCAAATTTCAGACTCTGCCAGAGTTTTTTCTGCAGGCTGTTTTTTAGTCCCCAAAGCTTTAAGAGTCTCACGGTGCGTTCTAGGACACCGTTTTTTGGATTGACACCACCCGAAGATTTCACCACATTGCTCTCATGGTGAAATTTCATTCCAGGAAACTCAAAATCGCATGTTTAGTCTTGTTAAAGTTAATGAACAAGCATGTACGCCAGGTTTCAAATCCCAGACGAGGCTAACTTTATGCTGATATAGTTGACAAAGAATGAAGTTGAGGTATGGTGGGACTATTCTGAAGAGAGTTGTGCTGTAGAAAAGGGGGCATTTAGTTTCACTGTGAAGAATGAAGGTTTTTGCACAAGTGGAATGAAAAGAGATCTCAGGGTAGACCAGAGAAATCTGGAGTGGATTTAGAGTGGGCGAGAGAGTGCAATTAAAAGTTCTCTTGTAAAATTAGATGTAGGTTTTATTGGCTGAGTAGACAGCCTACATATAATTAAGTGAATTTTCATGATGTATCACTCTCTTACAGTAAGATTTTCTTTACCGCTTTCTGTCGATATGGGGCACAGGTCATCAAAGCATTACATTACAATACAAAGCATTTCCATCTAACTCTGTTATTGGCTGCCATGTTGCTTTTGCTTTATTATAGGTCAGTTTAAACACAACGCAAAAAAATGTAAAGTAAGTTATAAAACAACATGAACAGATACTTAAATAATACTGTATAGATAATGATAATAATGCTAATTATACTAATAATCAAAAATTGGCTTGGGTGGTTGGTGGTTCATTTATAATCCTGTGCCCTGTAGGTCATTTTATAAGATGCATTGCCTGTGTTAATTACAGTTTTGAAGTTGAAAGCATAGGAGAAAAAAAAAAAGGCAAGTCCCTGGTTACCATCAGTCGTTGAACTGGAACTAATCGCCCACAGGGTGAGCTATTTCTAGATGTCCTACCAGTGAAACCAGCAGTCTTGATTCTGCATGTGTGTGATGTGTGTGTGTTTTGGGAGAGTGGTGGAATGTAAAGAAAAAGGCCCGAAGGGTGGAGGAAGGGGAGGGGAGTAAAATGGGAGGGGGGGTGCAGGGTGGGAGTATCATATAGGAGAGTAGGGGAAGCAACATGGAAGTAAATCACTTTTTTAAAATGTTGGATTGAGATCTTAAAGGATAAGGCCCTTTTCTATGTTTTTCTTATTGTCAACAAATGAACCAAACCAACAATCTACTAACAACGATCTACTAACAAACATTGTGTGTGTATCCAAAGCCTGATATATCTTATTCTGTGCTCTAGACCTCAGTTGTTGTCCAAAAACTATTAAAAACACATCAGTGAGCCACTGGATAACATATTCCTTCATTATGAAGAGTTTAGTTACCGTGGTTTATTTAGAAATGCCTCCAAAGACTAATAACAGCGATCACGTTTTCGGTCTCTGGAGAGTAGTTCTGTGTACTGCAGACGCCACTGAGAATGTGAGGGAAGGCGGTTCCATTTACACTGCTTCACTAGCTTGCTGTGCTACATATCACAAATGTAAATTTTTCAAAGAACTTCAGTACAAAGTAAAGAGGCTGGGATATGTAGCACATCAAGCTAGTGAAGCAGTGTAAACGGGACTTCCTTCCCACTCTCTCCTACTCTCCAGAGACTGAAAACGTGAGCGCTGTTATTAGTCTTAGCAGGCATTTCTAAACAACGGCACAGAGGAATAAGATATAGATAAAAATACATTACAGTCAAAGTTCAATGTACTGGCTAAAAGCATAGCCACCTGTTTTCAATGGAATTGTCATCAGGCTCATAGTAAAAGCCCTTATTTAAGCCCACAAATGCGGTGATGCATTAAGTCTCGCATAAACACTCACACACACACACACACACACACACATATACAGATATGGCAATACACTTGAATGAAGGCATGCACAGGGAATAAAACACACATGTGGACACACACACACACACACATATATATATATGTTGTAACCGCACATGTGGTGATGCATTCAGATCCACAGAAAACACACACTCAAGACAAAAGAAATTCACATGCAAGCATTCAAGCACTTATGGGCACATATGCATGCTCTTGCAGCTAAGCTGAAACAAATAAATGGAGGGTCCATGAGAGAGTGGCATGGGTCAAGTTCAAAGTCTTATGTGTGTGTGTGTGTGTGTGTGTGTGTGTGTGCAGTAAATGGAGCATGGTGGCTGTGGAGAGCTATAGTGCTTAGGGGTGTTCTGCTACCGCCTACTGCCCTGATCTCTCTTTGAACTCTGCCATCAAGCACCCTCTCAGTAAAAAAAACACAACAGTGTGACTTTGTTGTGAGAGAGAGAGAGAGTTGGAGAAAGACAAAGAACAAGTGAGACAAAGAGGAGAAAAAGAGAGGTAACGGAGAGAGAGAGAGACAGAGAGAGAGAGAGAGAGAGGAGGGATGATATCTTGCAAGTTTTCAAAGGCACTGACTTATGTTGCCATCTGCGTGTTTTATCACATTCTGCCAGTATATGTGTTTGCAGTAGCTGCGTGGGAATGTGTGGGCATGCAGTCGACCAAATACATGTTATTAAAGTGAATATATATATATATATATACATTTAAATGAACTATGATTTTCTCTGCTTTGAGGTGGAGTGGGGTGACAGAAGGGCAGAAATAAACAGCAGTCATACAACAGTGTGTCATTTTTTGGAAAGGAGAGACCAGCAAATTGTGACTTTTAAAGCCTGTCAATGATAACGTCAGTAGAAGCATCTGTACATATGTAATCGGGGATGTCTGACACCATGACACACAGTTTAAGGCCTTTTATTTCACTTTTATAAAATTGTCAGACTCATGACGGAGAGAAAGGATGCAAATCGATGTGGCAGAAACACATTCACGCATTCTTCTTCACGTACAAAATGCAATTTAACCGCTGACAGTTAAATACCACCATTTATTTTCATTTTATTGTTGTTATCTTGCTGCATCAATATATATGTACTGTATATAATAAGAATGTAGTTTAGTTTCCTTATAAATCACAAGCATGGCTGCAACAACAACCAAAAAAAAAACAAAAAAACGAGCGTCCCATTTGAGTAGACAATAGATTTCCCCAAACTAATTTCAGATGAAGCAGCGGTTACAAGCCAGAAAGTGACAAATGAAATCAAACCTCCAGACCGACACATAACACCGTCTGCTTAACTCCGCTGAGAAGGAGCCAGAGACGACTAGATTAAACTGAGATTTGCTGTGAAGAAGTTTTATTTCCCTGCTAAAAAATGCTAACTAGCCTGTATTTTGTTTGTCGGTTTTCTTGGTTTGCCCCTTTCTGATCTTTCAAGTTGCAAATATCAGTTGAAGAAACTCCTTCTCTTTAAATTCCATCTCTCCCTGGCTACGTATAGCAACCCCAGGAAGTAGACAGGCGTAGGGAGAAGTGCAGGCAGGTGGGTGGTGTGCATGTGTCTGGGTATCTGGGTGTTGGTCAAAAAGAAGAGAACAGTGGGAGAGGAGAAGAAGAAAGAAGGAAGTGAGGGTCGATGTCTTGTGGAGAAGTGAAAGACAAGACTCTTGAGATGAAAGACTGGCAGTGCGCTGGGTTGGAACCGGTGTGGGATATCATTGAGAGGCAACCCCTCCACATTCCCCGCTCTAAGAAACACTTCATGGTTTTTTGTGTGGAAACAGAAAGGAGCATCTTTATACTGAGATAAATCTCAGAAGGAAAAGTAAAGCTTGTCTATCACGTGTGACAGGAAAAGTTGAACATTTTGGGAAATATGCTTAGTCACTTTTCCCCCCAAGAGTCAGATGAGATGATTGATATTAATCTCACGTCTGTACATAAAGTACGGAGGTGAAATCAGGACGTGGTTAGCCTAGCTTAACATCAGAACTGGAAGCAGGGGGAAGCAGCTAGCAAGACTCTGTAAAAAGTGAAAAAATATGTCTGTCAGCACCTTTAATGCTGCCTTATTTACACAACATACCTTTAACAGAAATGTAAAAACAACAATTTGTGGTTTTAGGCAGACTCATATGTGGGAGCTATTTCTTGATGAATAATAGTTTGTACAGCTTCTAAATGGCCATCTCACACAACCTGTCTGGGCACGATCGGGGCTTGTTCAGCGATACTGACGAAGAAAACCGACTGTCACTTTCTCTTCACAATATTTCACATTGTTGGTCTGTATTCACCGGCGGCGTATCCGGGACATTTTGACCGGGGTTGTCTTAGTGATCAAAATGTTTATAATGTTCAATGCATCACATTGCTTCAACCTGTATAAAGATAAATCATAACTGCATTCCAAAACTCATGTTAGCATCATTGTAATGTTTGTACTTGAGGCCAGTTTTTACATTTTATAATACAGCATTAAACTAAAGTTGCCATGGTGACCACCCACAACAACTAAAGTTAACATTACAACCACTAACATGCAGCCACCATTCTGTTCAGTTTTCCATTTCCACCTATCCTAGTCTAAGAGAAGCAGTCGATATTTAAACACTTTTAAACTATTGTCGATCAGTAATTTTTAAAATATGTGTCAGCGATGTTATTCATATCATTGTGACATTAGTTCAGTTTGCATCAGCTCTACTATCCTGCTTTAAAGTTCTCAGTTGACTTCACTTACTTTAAACATCCCGGACACAATGTTACATGTGTAAACTGCACCTTTTTCA
The DNA here is from genome assembly GCF_910596095.1 of Thunnus maccoyii. Taxonomy (NCBI): domain Eukaryota; kingdom Metazoa; phylum Chordata; class Actinopteri; order Scombriformes; family Scombridae; genus Thunnus; species Thunnus maccoyii. The sequence continues at coordinate 3,826,851 of NC_056543.1, forward strand.
ACATTTCCTGCACAAGAGAAACAATACAGAGCATACACAATCATAAACAAATATAGTAACACTCTCTTATGTTCCATAGATGCCACTTACTCACTTTAACTAACTGAAAACATCACGTTACACCTTTAACTGTGTTTTTACTGAGTGTAGACAGTCTAACAACGTCTGGGGAATATTAATCCTTTCCAGTTTACATCTCTACAGGCCCACAGGTTTAACTGGGCTGGTTAACTTCCTGTATCTTAGCAATGATCACTCTTACACACCCTGAACACAAATAACATTATCTACATAACAAAGTAAAATGTAATTAAACAAAACTGAACAAACTACTGCGGTGGGTGTACGTAGACTAAACATTTCACGGGGTTTATACTACATGTATCCTACCAATGATCTCACCTTTACACACCCTGAACACAAATAACAGTATCTCTACAACAATTGTATTGATTAATTGCCATTAATTCTAACTGTTAACAGATATTAAACTGTGAATTACACATGCTCATCGTTAGCACTAATCACTAATGCTTCCAGCACACACACACACCGGCCCAACATGTACATTCAAATTCACATTTTATGTGACACCAAACCAACTGATAACCTGCTTCAGTGTCCAGACTGGTCCAGACAGTAGTCTTTGTGTTCTGCTCCAGGGGCCGAAGTTGTCGCTAACTTGTAGCTAACTAACCACCTTCACTTTAATCAGCAGGTGGCAAAGAAGACATGTGAACTTGGTTTGGGTCTTGAGGAGTTGTAGCATTTATTCACTGACACATTAACCTAAACTGTACTCACACTACACTGCTACATTCACAGCTATACTACTAATTTCATACTCTCTTCTCCGGTTGTCCGATCGCACACTTGCTAAGCACACAACCTACACACTAGGAATGTGCAGAGGGCCCACTATTTGTATTTGTATCTGTATTTGTTGAAGCAGCAAAATTATTTGTATTTGTATTTGTATTCGAATAAAAGTGGAAAGAGGCTTAAAAAGTGTTACAATAAGTGTTCATGAAGCGTGTGTCAGTAGTTCAGCTTTATCTCTGGGGAACACCCCCAACTCCGGGAGTGATGTCCAAATTTGGAAATATGCGTCATGTAACAGGTGGATGTGACTCCCCTCACTGAGACCTGCTGATAGACGTCACAGCGGAGCAGAGGAGAGACACTGAGATAGTGATGTTACCGACCTGCACTCTGGTATTTGACAAGGTTTATTTTTCTTCCTGAAAACAAATAATTTTTAAAATATTTGTATGAAACAAATATTCGTAAAAAAAAACCCCACTGTTTGTACTTTGCAGAATAACGTATTTGTATTCAGGCACACTCCTACTACACACTGAGCTGAGCCAAAACGTATAACACAATGTCTGCAACAGTTTACTGTATTTTGTCACCATAACATTCCCATAACATTATACTTTTCTTACCTGTACAAAACATATTTAAAACAGTTGTCAGAATGTTATTTATGTCATTGTGACGTTAGCTCAGCTCAGAGTCCTGAGTCCTGGCGGCCAGCCAGTACTTTCAATTTTGAGACCTTTTTCTGACTCATGGTCAAAAGTCTGCTGACTAGTAGCTGGAAATGGCCCAATATCAGCTGATCAGCTGTCATCATTGATTGACCAGTGTTTGTCCCGCCTTATTGTGTTGATGACCAATGACCTATCAGGTCTGGGGTGACCGTTAGTATTCACTGAATTATCCTCCATATTCAATTCAGGCTCAACTGACAAATTATTTCAACCTTACTTAAAGATCCCCCCTGAGACTCATATAAAGACATCTAAACACACTGCTTCTTCTAAAAGCCACATCTACTTCTCCCTCATTAAAATATCCAGAATCTATGAATATGCAAATATTTTTTTTCCATTTTTAAAGTTTTTCCTGCTGGACACCAGATGTCTCCTTCAGTGTAAAGTCCATTATCAGTGTTTGTGCATAGTTACATACTGGACCACGATCATCGGGCTCGTAGAGAAACAAGCCTCTTAAACTGAGATTTCAGGTGAGCAGAGAGAAACTTTTCCTCCTCTAAAACGCCGTTTAGTATCAAACTGCATCGTACATCATTCAGCACAAAGAAGCTCAAACATCCAAGTGAAGGAAGAAGAAGAAATAAACATATTTGAGCGGAAGAGGGACTTTAAGCTCATAAGCTTGAAAAATGTAAATGTTTGTAACTTATAATGTGACTAAAAAGCATTCCTCCATTTATATCATACATCTCAGTCGACTTTAAACTGTCAACCACACTTGAAACTTGGCTTGTTTTAGATTTTTCTGCTGTCTCACTGGTCCACTGTTAACAATTTAGCTACTTACAGACTTACTAGCTTGTAATTCTCCTGTTATTATGTGCACCATATTCACCTTGTTCACATGAATTAGTGAGCTGTATTTTATGTTTGTTCCATAAAAAACCTATCTGAAGCTGTTTTTCTCTCCACTTAGCTGCCCCCCCCTCCATGCTTCCAGTCCTTAATGCTAAGCTACGCTACCCACATCCTGTACTTATCAAACAGACATGAGGTTGATATCGATCTCCTCATCGCACTCTCAGATAGAAACCTTTCAGTGCTCCTGCTTTCCTGTGGCTGAGAGCTAATGTGAGTTTGTTGTATCTTTCAGCGCAGATGTGTGTGTGTGTGTGTGTGTGTGTGTGTGTTTCATTTGTGTGGAAGATGATGGTGAGACACTCAGACAGCCTTGTGTCTGTGCAAATGTGTAAGAGAGAAATATGTGTGTGTATATATATAAAAAAAAAACTGGGAGTGAGTCTTCTTTGTGTGTGTGTGTGTGGTTGTCAAAACAGATACATATCTTCTCTGTCATCCTGCTGATGTGCTGAGGAAAAACATTTTTTATTTTTTTTTTAAATCATTTTTTAGCTTCCCTCCTGTAGAGAGGAACCAAAGTGGAAATACATTTGTGTCTTTTTTTTTTTTTTTTGGTTTGTTTGTCCTTGAAGGTTGTGTATCGGGGGGTTTGAACCTGTGCACCAACTACTCGCTATTTTAACTTTCAGATCAATCGAATTTAATCTAATTTAATCTAATCTAACCCAATTTACATGGCCACTATCTCTTGTCCTGCGTCTGTCTCTCTCTCTGTGTGCATCGGGCAAGGTCGTTCAATCTCTGAACTCTCTCTTTCTGCCTCCGTTTCTATTTCTCTTTCTCTTTTTCTGTCTCTATTAAGAGTGGAGCATTAATTTCTCCACCCTGCCTGTTCATACACACATAAAAAATACGAATCTTAACATGTTTATGGGTCGTATAGTGATTCTGTATCTCACCTCAGTGGCTCAAACAACTCCAAGATTTGTGAAAATAAAAGATAAATGTAATTAAAGTAGTATTGTGGACCGGAGAACGCTCTTTTAATGCTTCCCAACTGTTTCATGCATCTTTTAAGGGGCCTCCTTGTGGGACCGTAAAGTGCCTCTTCGACATAAAAGAAGCATTTTCTGATATTTTATACCAGAGTTCACACATAAACATTTGAACATTTGCGTTACCGTGCTGTCAAAGACGTGCGCTGCCTTTTACATCTTTGATCTAACCAGCGCAGAATCTTGTAATCCTTAAAAGGATCACGCTGGAGTTATTCTATATTTGTCTTACTGTCATCAAATCCTGCGGGAAAGACAAAAACCAACAATTAATTGATCCTGATAACGAGTACTGTGTGTGTGTATTTGAAGTCTGATCATATTCCTTTGTACCAAAGAGCTCCAAAAAAAACAATTAAGCCACACTGTTGGTCTGGCTGACATGTTCCTTCGTTACCATGACCACACACGCTGTCTGAGTCGAGGCCAAACAAGGTCCAGAGACGGATTGACGATCACTATCATGTCGGTTAGTTTTAGCTACCATGTATGGACAGATGCAGTGGAGCCTCACTTGTAAACCTGCATGAAACACTGTAATGAGTGTAAAAGGATCTCAGTTTTAGGGGCCAAGAAATATGTCCAGGAGATCCTGTAAAAGTCATCATATGTTACGTATATAAATAAGACGTTACAATCTAAAAAAACAAAACAATCTCAATGAAATTTAGCCAAGTTTTAACAGACAGCGAGACGTCTTGTCTGATCTGTGCTGTTATCAGTCTAACGTAGGAAAAAGCCACAAGTCTCTGCCTCAAGAATGTATTTTATGTTTGTAAATCTTCATTAAATCCTCATGTTTCCCGTTAAATACGTAGCGATCTGCCTGCAAATGTTGAGCCGCCACCCCGCTGATATCTCTGTTAGCTTAGTAGCGCCACGTGTCTCGGCCCAAAAATTCCACTTTTTACACGACCATGTGTTTGTGATTTTTATTAAATGGTGCGTTTCTTCTGATTAAAGTGAAAGAAATCACGAAGGTTTTGATCATTTTAAATCAAAAGCTGGCAAATAATCCCTGCTGGGTTTTAATCAGTCGGAAACAAAAACGCTAAATCATTTCTTCCCAAAGCGGGTGTGATGAACTGATTTCAAACTTTGTGTTTTTAGACTGTAAACCTTCCACCACGATCGACCCAAACATTCCTGCTTCCATCACTGTAACGCCGTCAGCTTGCACTTGAGAGCACGACACATAAATCAGCCGCCAGATTCATCTACAGCGACGACTCTGAGGACGCTTGACCCCCCCCCCCCACCTCCCGAGTCTAAATCCTTTTGAAGAAGTGATGACTGGCCAAAATGTCCTCATTTCCCACTAATGTCCTCTCTCTCTCTCTCACACATTTCTCTCAAATATATATCCTCACAAAGATAGAAACTACACACAGGAGCACAGACGGTAACCGGGTCTTTCAAGGACAGAAAACAAGACGAGGTAGAGAGAGAGAGAGAGAGGAAAAGAGCAGCAGATGAAGGTAGGTAGAGGAGGAGTGTAACGATAACTCCAGAGAGATGTCCCCCCCACACCCACCCACACACACACACACACACTGGTTGCCATGGGGACCGGCCACGGCTGCAGATTGCTCCACGGGGGGGCCAGGGGTCCAACTGAGATCAGAGAGCCCGACTGTCGTCATTTAGGATCAATACGGGCCTCCTCCCCAAACTATCTCTTCATACATTCTTGGTAAACGCCCAACCTCGCCTCGCTGCCACACTGATATCATACTCCAAAAAAACCCCCAAAAACTCTCATTCACACATTTATTCAAGCACAAGCCAAAGGTGAAATATCTGCCATGCTGTCATACGTGTTTTAGTCATCGACACAATGAAGAAGAGGATGAGAAGGGTTAATTATGTAAGATGTGTGTGCACGGAAAGAAAGAAAACACACACACGCGTGATCAAACACAAACTGACAGAAGTGTAGTGGAGGATAAACCCACTTTACCCTTTTAGTTTTGCAGAAATAAAAACGAGTATCTACTCGCTAAAAGCTGACATAAATCTGCCTTTTTAGCAGACATCATGGTAAGTAGCTTCAAAGTGATGCAGGTTACATGATGCTTCCCCGGAAACGTCATTGATTTATGTTTATATCGGCTTGTAAATTCCTTCTAACGATTGCTGACTGGAGGTAATAACACACACACACTGTTATCTCAGCATATAGATAAATCCACACCGTCGCTGGCTGTGACTATATATATAAATGTTTCATAATGGCTTTATTACATGACTGTTACACAAACAGCAGCAGTGTGTTTTTGGCACCTGAAGGAAGCTGAATGTTTATCTTGCAGTTTCTTGATAAGTTGAAACTCATATTTCATTTTTACTCTTATCTCTTCTTAGAAAGTGTGTCCCAAAACTTTTGTCTGGCGCTGTGTGTGTGTATATATATAATAATCTTTTTCTTATGTTCATTAGTCTCCAATTGTTTTACTGTTCACATTTGCATGAAAGGTGCTATAATGAAGTGATTCATTTATTACGGCGCTCTTAAGAAAGTTAAACAAGACGTGTGTTTAAACTCTATCTGTGTGTTTAAGCTTTTACATGAATGTGACAGCGTTTAATGCAGACTTGGTCCAACCCAGTAAGATTAAAGTCAAGACTTTGAAAAACTGACTCTGCACTTACTCAGAATTGCTATAACATTTACATAATGAAGTGGATATCTAAAAGGGCTTATAGATAGATAGATAGATAGATAGATAGAGAGAGACTCAGAGAGACTGTGCCTCCTCCACAGCTGCCTCCTACATACCATATGTCGACCTGGTCAATATGCACACACACGCACACGCACGCACACGCACGTACACACACACACACACACACACATATATATATATATATATAAAGCGGCACACACAAAGATCCAGCAGGAGTCGAGAGGGAGAATAAAAAAAGAAAAGAGAAGACACCAATGAAATAATAAGAAAAGACTGTGAGAAAAAGAGGGCTGTAATTGCAATTCATTTCCAGCCCGGGCCCCTGGGGTACCGTGAGTGCGTTTGATCCCAAAGGCGAGCGAGTAGATGCAGTCATATGTATGCAGAGGGGGAGAGAGAGACAGAGAGAGAGAGAGAGAGAGAGAGAGAGAGATGGAGAGAGAGGGAGAGAGAGAGAGAGAGGGGAGCCGGGGAGTTGGAGAGAAGCAGAAAGCCTTTTAATATTCCGGGCCATGGGTTGAGATGAGAGACTGCTCTCATACCTTCAGGTTCATGAGCATAATGAGATTTTTATTTTGCTGAGTGCAGTCTGCGAGCGTGTGCATGTGCATGTGCGTGTGTGTGTGTGTCACGCACAAAAAACGCTTTCTGATCAGTTGTGTGTGTGTGTGCATGTGAGCGTGTGTGTGTGTTGCATCCCCCCCCCCCCAACCCTCCATAAGCTTTATATTTCAGCATCTGTGAATATGCATTTGTGTGTGTGTGTGTGTATGTGTGTGTGTGTGTGTGTGTGTGTGTGCTGAGACACACATACACATGTCAATTAGGGAGTCAGGGTCGCTACTCTCGACGCTTCTCCCTCAGCTCACATGACATTCATTGACTACAATTGACTTATAGGTCTCACAATAAATACACATAGCATTAGCACACTTCCATACTTCCCTATTATCTTTCCCAATGGGTGCTTTCCCAAAACACTATCTACTACTGTTCCCAGACTCCTTAGGGCTGAAAAACGATCAGCCGCGCTGCACAGGACACGTCTCCCACACACACTCGATCCATGTGTGTGTGTGTGTGTGTGTGACACATCTCTCCCAACACACACACACCCAGAGTGTGAGTGTGAGGTCTGCACACAAACACTCTTGTGTCCTTTTGTCTTGGATCACCTGTGAAGCTTTTTGTCAAAACCAAGAGAGGAGTCATATGTCTGTGTGTGTGTGTGTGTGTGTGTGTGTAGTTAACATATATGTGTATGTGATGCTAGGATATCGTTGTATTGTGTGGGAGAGGGGTTAGAAAGGAAATCACGTCTATGAAAGGGTAATTCCAGTTTATTACCACTTGGGTCTTATTTTTTACAGTTGAGGCCATTCTTACTTTTGGTAATAATAACATTTTACTCACTCAAGTCTGTTACTGAGAGCTGGGAACACAGTGAAAATGTTAAAAAGTCTGCAAATAGATCAGGAAAAATGGTCATTTAGACAATCAGATAAGTTGTAAAGGTCTGTCCAGGTCAGCCGAACTTATCTGGAAGAGGAAATGAAGGCAAACATGGACGGATTAATGGGACGTATCAAAATACTCCCTGAAAGTCAAAATCCAGGGCTTCAGTTTGATGACATCAGATTGTTCACTCACACCCGCAAACAGCCATCCGTTGCGTAGTCTTTGTTGCTAAGGTGTTTCCATGTGTCGTTCACATATTCGGGATGTGATTCGGGCTCCAACATGTACGGATGCATTTGAGAAGTTTCCAATTTGAGTAGAGGACAAGAAAAAGAAGTGAAATCTGATGACTGTAGTTTGTGTATTTAGCCCCCAGAGCTGGTGGAAGCTTCCTGAAGCCGACCAATCAGAACAGAGCGGCTCATCAGAAGGGAGGCCTTAAAGAGACAGGAGTGTTTTGAACTGTAAATATATTCCAGTAGAGCCTCAGATGTGGAAATATGCCTGTTACTCCCCTTTAAGAGAGCTGAATTCCACGTTCCAAGATGGTGGACAATCCAAACTTTTCATCCTAATGACAGTTGCCCAAAAAGACTTTCATGCTTACGTGATTTGGAGCCTGTAGCGGATGCACAGTATGCCGGTTTGCTTGAGGTGGTGCGTGAAGCGGAACGATACTCAGCACATAATCCTACAAAGCAGCTAACCAGGATGCGACCGACTACATCGGAATGTAAACAATCACATTATTCATTTTCCCCTCTTTCTCTCTCTCTCTGATACTGTCTCTGAACTACTGCCATGTTTGATATTCTTACACAACTCCCAGCGGGATCCCAGAGTAGAGTTATACAGTATAACTGGAAATCCAGAGATGCACAAATTAACTTTTTCTCCATTGTTCTCTACCAGTGAAACTGTCGATGCCGTTATAACCTCCACGATCAATCCCATTTGGGCAGATGTTATAGGGGATCAGCATATTTGGGGTAAAAGATTAATTTAGTTGAACTGGATGGAAAACAAGGTACTGTCTGTTTTATTACTTGTGTTACTGCCTGAGACCGAGCAGCCACTTACTGTTGGAAGTAATAATAATAATAATAATAATAATAATAATATCTCTACTATGTGTGATGTCAGACTTAAATCCTGCTCTGGCTGACTTATTGATGACTCTCCACACACATAAATGGCATAAAATCATTTACTGATAGAGCTTGTTGTGTCAGTGTGCGTCACATGACCTGCAGTTCCACCTGTGGCCACTATGCCAAAATCACCACAGCCCAGCACTCTCTCTCTTTGACCCACAGTGCTTGCTGTAGTTGTCCAAATTATGTACATTTTCCTGTCCAATGACATGGATGTATAATAAGAGCTGGATAGGACGCAGCCTTGCAGCCTTGCAGCCAATTTTTCCCAGTGGCCACTCGCGGTATTGCAGCGAAAAATCCCCCTGTGGCCCAAAAAGGATTTTCCCCCATAAACCACCATTGTAAAAGAGACGTCTGTAAAACTGCAAACAACATCAATTATGACTCTTTCTATTATGAACTTTTGATCAATGGAGGTTTTATGTTTGTAAAACTTTCCTCGAGCCGAGAAAAGCGATTTAAAAATCTGTGACATCATCACAATGTAAAGTCTATGGGCCGAGCGGGAGGTTGTGGGCGGGGCCAGCGGGGGAAACACTACTGCGCATATTCGGCGGGCCGCACAAAACGGAAGCTAGAAACTTTTTTTGGTGTATGCGCCAGGCGAGCAATTCCTATAGGACTGAATGGGCGCCATTTTTAATCCAGTATCCAGCTCTTATAATACATCCATGTCCACTGATCACTCACTTCCTGTTTTAAAAAAAGTGGTTCAGGTTCTATATAAACTGCTTTTTTGGGGGGGAGCTGGTGTGTTATAAAGTAATGATATCAATGTGCTGGATATTCATAATTACGGTCACGCAGTCTGCAGTGGCTGAAAGATGAAAACGTAAGGAGGGAGAGATCATGATCTGTTTCCAGATCTCAGCAATCGCTTAATTAGCCCCAAATTGTAATAAACCAGAATGATCCTTTAACATATTTTGCAAGGGTGAGATAAGCCAGTCTCAAAAGGGGAAGAAGAAGAAGAAAAGAAACAACCAATGAGCTGTGTGTTTTTACTTTTTACTGTTTGATAGACCAGAGGGAAGGTTTTCTGAATCCGAAAACTTGAGACACACACAGAGAGATTTTTTCACAGGTTTCTCATTATCAAGTCAATATTCTAGTTTACACCCTGTCAGTTATTCATGCAGTCAGCCATTACTCGCCATAGCAGCACACACACACACACACACACACACACACACACACACAGAACCAGAAGGCACAGAATACACATGCATTTTTATTTATTTGTTTGCCATACTAAGCTTTAATATATGTGTCTAGATGTGTGTGTGTGTGTGTGTGTGAGAGAGAGAGAGAGAGAGAGAGAGAGAGAGAAAATCCTTGATGTGAGGATGACGGCCTCTCAACACTCTCCACACCTGGCTGTGCTTTACATAATCAAAAGCCAGCATCTCCTCCACCTCTCCCTCCTTTTTAAAAATTTTTTTTTTTTATTCTCCTTCTCCACAGCTGCCGCGTTTCCTCTTCCTCCTCCTTCCCGGGGTGACACTTATTTTCATTTTCAACCTCATGTTCTCTGTTTCGAATCCACTTTAAATCTTAATTATTCATCTTCATTTTTTTCCTCCTCCTCCTCCTCCTCCTCTCCAGTCACCTCCCCGGGCTTTTACTCCTCCGCACCCCCTTGTTTTCTCCTCTCCAGAGGTGGTGGTGCCGGTGATGTGTGTGTGTGTGTGTGTGTGTGATCTCGGCGTGTCATCAATCCACCACCAGACGTTGAATAATTAGGCCCCTGCATGCATTACCCGTACATATGGAGCCCCTAATCCTCTGGAATTGTGCAAAGTAAACCATCGCCTCAGCGGCCCCTCGTGACCTCGTACCTCCCCCCTCCAACCCTCTTTAACCCCTCATTCATATCGCCTTTTTAACCTCCACCCACACCCATGACAAACCATATTTCCTCAGTCACCACCCACCTCTCTTTCACATCGCCAAAGCTCCAATATGTCAAATTAAAGCTGATATCGAGAGGTGAGAATAACAACGTACGTCTCCCTAAAGCGCGGAAATTTTTAGCTAAAAGACTCGTCATCTCAACCTGCTTTTGTAAATCAATTGAAAACTTTTCCAAACCAAAAAAAAAAAACAAAGTTATATAAAGTTAAGACTCCAGAGATCCTGGATGAAGTTTTAAGGAATCACATTTGTGCCTCCGCTGGTCTAAGATCAAATCTTGCCACGGTTTGCTCTCTTGTGTCTCTCTACTGTCCCCGTAACTAAATAAAAGATAAAAATGCTAATAAAAACGCTGTCCCTTTGAAAAACAATCCTTATTTTGCTGCCCTACTTGACTCCCTCGCTCTCCCAGTGTGTGGATGCAGACTCAAATATTTTCTTAGCATCCATTACTCCATCATTACTTTTCTTGTCCCCTCGGTTTATATTCAAAAATTTCCATTTACGCCTCCCTCGCTCCGCTCCGTCTTTCCGCACTCGGCCTCCCTCTACCCCTCGCGCTCCATTTCTCTATTCCTGCCTGCCATCACGCCACCACGCCATTTGTCTTCCTCCACATCTCGCCCTCTCTCGCTCTTTCACCACCCCTCGTTTTTTTTGGGTTTATTTTCACTCCCCGCTCTCCCCCCTTCTTCCATCTCTGCTTCCCACGGCGACACAAATGGACAGGGAAGGGAGTGGGACCTTGGCATCCCTGCCAATCAGAGTGACCCTCCCCCAGGGCAGTGCATCAGTGCATTATAGGTACATTAGGATGAATGCCTGTTGTTAAGCGAACAGCAGCGGTGCTGTGCGGAGGGTGATATTAATGGAGGCCAGAGCGGGGCTGCCTCTGCACTACTTGCTCGATCGATGGGTCGCTCGCCAACTGTTAATTCAATCAATGGGCGACAGTGAGGGGACACAGCGCGCTTTTCCACTGGTTTTTTTTTTAGTGAGCTCATCAAACACTGCTGAGCTCCCAACGCCTCGGCATTTTCACCAGCAGCCTGCTGCAGTTAAACTGCAGCTTCTGTATGTGCAGAACAACCCCCCCCCACCACCACCACCCCTCCAGACATAACAGAGAGCTGCCTCCAGACGAAGACTTCTGCTGCAGTGTTTACCCCTAAATTAGCGTAAACACGACTCTGTGAAGTCTCAGCCTACAGCATACGGCTGAGTCACTGCAAGCAGACGCTCAGCACCTGTTTGTGTTTACCGACAGCTCAAAGATATTAGTTCTCTTGCTGCATAAGATCATCTGAGTAAACAGGGATGACGCTGCACCTTATTGACCTCACGTGATTTCTCTTTAATCGTGTATATATGCAAAGGTCGGACTGTGGTATAAAATGAATGATTAGCATTCATGATGGTTTTGCACCGAGCTATTTGTATGTAGACTCGATCAGCTCCTTGGAATAATCTGCCTGCGGCAAACACAAATTGAATTTAGATTGCTTGTTTCTTCTCATATTCTTTTGCATGAGTGGAAGGACTGTGTAATTTGTTCTGATTGCTGTGTTCTTCTGGGCTCCACTACAGTGCAAATGCTGCAATCATGTAACTTACTGTAAGTTCTCCTCCGGACATGCGTGCTGTACGTTCACGTTTTGTTTCAGCAGAGCGAGCGCAGACACGTTTCATGACTTTTTCAAGATCATAACAGTTGGATTTCTCAGAGTTTTGCTGCTCAGACTCATTTTTGGCTCTTCTCTAGCAGCCAGTTCATACTAAAACAGCTTCTTAAAAAGTACGCCGCTTCTCCTGCTAATCTACGTAGCATCCACACGCTCATGCATCAGTCTGATATCAGTTAATACTGATTAAAGAGTAACCTGATAGTTGAATCTCTTCTCTCTCTCTTATTAAAAAGTTGGTTGCAAAGGTAAACAAACCCAACAGTGATGTCACGGTGTACTGACACACCCACATGAGTACACTCCTACATCATCACAGCAAGGTGAGAAGTTTTCAGCCTGTTATGATGTTGGATATCTATGTTAAATAAGTTAAATAAGGAGTTTTTTGAACTGTAAATCATGAAAAGATATTCCAGATTAAAAATATAGAATATGTGCATAATATGTCCCCTTTAAAGCCCAAGCTGAGATAACACCGATGACATCACCAGGGTTATTTCCTCAAATGTGACAAAGCTTCTCAACAGCCACAGAAGACATAATACAACCGTCTGAGTGGTTCTCCCTGTGATGAGTAAACTGATCTTCATCTGCAAAAAACAACACAGTGCTTCTTTAACAGAGGACATCAAGCAACATAAGTGCACAAGCAAGTTTGTCTGCAGAATGTTGCACAATCCCTGAATTTATTCAGGATAAATGTTGTTTATTTAAGGATGTACACAAACACTCAAGTGAGAACATGATGTAAAGCATTACAATCAAATGGGGGCCGCATGAAGCACTCAAACACACCGCGCAAACATCAGATAATATCTCAGTTTGAGTGCTCATTATATGCATCAGGTGATGGTAAAACACCATCTTAACAATTGTCATTGTTTGTCAAAGAACTTCAGTCAGTCTTTGCAGCAGCAGTCAAACAGGGGCGGGTACTATGAGGGCAGTGTGGGTGAGTTATTTCCATAACTTTGACACAAGATCAACCCCAAACACTTCTCTTGCTTCAGGCACCGTCGATGGAAATTCCCCCTCTTACGGCCGAGCCAACTCTTGTTGAACCCGTATCATCCTTTTGTCTCCTCCGTTTACCTCTGAGACCTTCTTTTATACGTAAGGTGGCAGATGAAAGGACGATAACAGCTCGACAGCTTCATAAATGATAATAGATCGGTGAGTTAAAAAAGGAAGAGATAAGAAAGCAAAGATGTTCCTCGGCAGGAAAAAAACACCATTATCTCCACAGTCTTGATAAACATATTCATAAACAGGCAGTTTTTTTTTTTTTACCAACGGCAGAGAGGGACGCCAATTACCCAGAAGCCTCCGCTCTCACCCTGCAGTCTCGGGTTTAGATTAGTTTTGCATTTCGCTTGTTATCATTTGAAATCAAACAAGTGTATCAGCCTCTGTCCGTTTTGACTCGCAGCCAGATTCAAGTGTCTGACCCTGCTGGTGTGTGTTCTCTGTTCTGTGTAGTCTGCTGGATTCACACAAATCACCCGAGGGGGGGAGAGGAGGGGGCGGGGGGGAGGGGGGGTAGTGTTTTTGTTTTCTTTTTTTTTTTTTTCTTTTGCATGGTCTGACCCTGTGCTGAGATGCAGAGCTAATTATTCACTGTGTGTGTATGTGTGCATGTGTGTGCATGTGTGTGTGCAGGTTGCCCGCGGCTGGTGGTAATACTGTGTATGGGGTCTTGGGGATACGCCTGACCTGGGCAAGCCTGCCAGCGTGAAAGGCGCCAGCGTCTGATTGGCACCACGCCCACACACATACACCAACACACACACACACACACACACACACACACACACATACAAGCTTAGAGAGGAGAGTGAAGAGCAGTCAATAGATGAGATATGACAACCAACATGTTGTATCAATACCGTCCCACAGTATGCATCCGCTTTGCACCTGAAAGAAAAAAAAAAAATCTATATTAACTTATAAAATACGTAAATTCACATAGTGGAATACGCACATACACACACATACACACAAAATATGGCCAAGAAAAACATGAAGGCAATTCGGTCACCATGGAAACCCACCACCCCATCTCCATCTCTCACCACAACCATTTCCTTTCTGTATTCCTCCTTTTTACCTCGCCGCCCTCTTATCTCAGCAGTAGCTGCCAATCGTCCATATTTCCTGTCGTTTTTTTTTTTTTTTGTGCTTTTCCTCCACCTCCCTGCCATCTCTCCCTGCTAGCTGCTGTTATTTCCATTATTCTTCTTTTTTTTTTTTTTTTTTTCCTAAACCCGTCCACCTTTACTGTTCCCTGTTCCCCTGTATCCTTCCAAAACCTGTTGATGGAAGAAAGAAGCCTGATTGTATGTCAACCAAATGATGAAATACATAAATTCATGATTAAATAAGAGAGAGACTGTGTCATTTCTGCCTCACTTTCCTCCTTTTTTTTGCATTATTATCCACTCATTCCATACATAGATTTTTTTTCTTTTTTTGCAGCAGGACCACAAAGGTCACTAAGGGTCAGAGAGTCAGGTTAGAGGCTTACGAGGCCCTGCGGACAAGCAGAAAAACGGACCCAGCAGCACTTCACATTCAACCAGTCCAGGATAATAGAGCCACCTGTCGGGCTGGTGGTCCGGGGGCCGGCCTGGCTATGTGGAGGGTCTTGCGGATCATCCTCCCTGTTGGAGGTCTACATAGAATTCACACAGTCCCCCCCTGAACAAAGAGGAGGAGGAGGGGGCCCCCACAGTTAATCCTGTGTGCGTTTGAGTTGGTGGTGTAGAGTTTATATGTTTATATATATATATATGCTGTATGTATGTGCAGTTTATTATATATGTTCGAGGTCAAGGTGTCATCAGCAGCGTCTAAAACTTCAGCCCCAGATGTTTCTCTCCCCTCCAGCCGTGTTTTTTTTTTTTTTTTTTTTTTCTTGTCTGGATATTTTGAACGTGGCTGTTCGCTGTGAGCCTTATATGCATCCAATCAGTCATAATTAAACTGTTCTGTATTATATCATTTAATCAATCTCTCTTCATGTAGTGATCCTCTGGTTCAAGAACACCCCATGATTCAAATTAAAACACTGATGCAAATTAGGTTAATGGCTTTTTAAAAGAACAGAAAATCAAGTAATTACATTAATTAAGTGCATTATAGGGACGCTAAATTTGGTATTTGTTGTTTTTTTTTTTTTAAAGTCTTTGTGTAGACGGTGTTGGCGCGCCAGCGGACGCTCTGTTTTCATGTGCAGAAATTTAAGACTGCAATTAAAAATTATTTTCATTATTGGTTAATTTGACAATTATCTTCTTGATTAATTGTTTAGTCCATGTATCCATGTATTCAATATCAAATCAGTCAAGTACATTTTTATTTAGCTGAATATCACAAATCACAAATTTGCCTCAAGAGGCTTTACAGTCTGTACAGCAATATAACATCCTCTGTCCTTAGACCCTCTGTTCAAATAAGGAAAAACTTCCTAGAAAAAAAAACAAACATTTAACGGGGAAAAAATGTAAAAAACCTCAGGAAGAGCAGCAGAGGAGGGATCCATCTCCCAGGATGGACAACGGTTAAAAGACAGTGAAAAAATCTGTTTTCATATTGACTCAGAGGATGCAGTGAATTTACTTGTTTTATCTGACTAATAATTCACTGTTATATATGACAAAGAAAAACAGCAAATCTTCACATTTGAGAAGCTGGAACCAGAAAATATTTAACATTTTTACTTGAAAAATGATTAAAACGATTATTTGTTTATCAAAACAGTTGCAGATTCATTTTCTGTTGATTGACTGATCGATTCATCACCGGATCTCTACAGAAATGATAAGACATTATAATACAAACTGTAGCGTAGCCCATTAATCAGCTGATCAGCTACCAGCTGACCAGTAATAACCAATCATATTCATACTTTTCTCTGACTTTTGATTTGATTGATTGAACAGGACAGTGTGCAGTATTAAACATAAATGATGTACCGCACCAGAGTTAGCTTGAAGCTAATTTGCATCTGTAGTCCATTATAATCACAACAAACAAAAAAACCCCAAAAACCCCACAAAGAACACACCATACAAAAAACAAAGCTACACACAACATCACATCACATACACCCACAATGTCAATTAAAAATGAATAATGTGAACTAGACTCAGTGGTCACACAGCTGATTCATCTTTAGTTGATTTTTTTTATTTGGTCTTAAATGAATTGATAGAACTACAGTTTTTCATATCATCAGGTAATAATACAGGTGCACATGTCATCATAACCTGACATGTCTCACACTCAGCTGATCCAGTTCCCTCCACCATCACAACCAGTAAGATGTTTATGGTGATGTAGATTATGTGTTTATTAGACTACTCACTGGTGCTCTGATTGGTTAAGACAGATTCTAACTCTCTGAAACTATCCTAATCAACTAACTACCTATCGATTAACAATTTATACAGGTTTCATTTTACATCTTTTTAATTATCATGGTCAGATCAGCCTGTAATGTTCTGTGAATGATGGGAAACGGAGTTGAAACACAGCTGTGGTGTATTGATGATTGAGGATGAAGTAATACCTCCAGAGTTCCCAGTTCTGTTCCCAAAGCACAACGACAGCATGTTTCTTTGACTTTGTTAGTGTGCGTGTTTACATTTTTGGAGAAATGGGACACAGTTTGTTTGGACATTTATTATTATAAATATAAATATTGAAGACTCTGGTGAATCTGAGACAAAACATTTCATTCAGTAAATTCTCTCAAAGAGGTTTGATGAGAAGCATGAAAGAGACGCACGGTGCAATAAGATAAGAAATGTTATAGGAAACATAATCAAATAAGATGAATGGAAAATGAAATAAGAAAAGACAAGAAAACAGCTCAGAGTCTTAAAGTGGGCAGAAGGGAAAACAATTAATTAAAGCTTCTGGTTCCTCATTCACAGTCCTGCAAATCCCACACAGCGTTTACATACTCAGGAGTAACACAGCACCGGTTTATCTGGATGATATTTGCATCTTCTTTCCATTTTTCATAGTTGCTTCTCGCTGTCGTCACACCTGCAGCTGCAAATAGTTCCTCAAAGGAAGCTGATTGGTCCAAACGACCAGAGGTTCACCCACAAGTGCATAACTTGAAGTCTGATCTCCTGAATCCAGCTGCTTCACAAGGTAACTAAAGACTGGGAACACTGGGAAATAGAGAGAGTGGTATCAATCTTCTCATCTGTATTTGTCCAAATGTCCAGATATCCTCTTAAAGTTAGGAAAGTAAGAACAAAACAAAGTTTGGATGATGTTTTATTTAAGTTAAATCACTTTATGTCTGGTTCAAATTGTTTAACTTAACAAAATTTTGTTTAAATTCATTTTCTATCTACCAGATTTTATTCATATTCTCAATTTGTACATAAAAAAACCCTTCTGCAATAGTTTAATGGCCTTTATGGAAAAATAGTGATGAATCAACTCCTAATATTTGCAATTTCTCATGATTCTTCAGCTCTTCTTGAATATTATTCCCTTCCATGAGCTCCCGCTACTTCTCTCTTATGCAATAATTTGAATTTTCTTTTGCCGATATTAGGATATGTGCTAAATTTGTACAGAAACCCGGCCTGTTGTCATCCACTCAGGTTTAGAGTCGTACCCCTTTAATATACAACACACTCTAGAAAACGTGTACATGCGCGTTAATAACCGTTCAGTTCTGCACTGACACACTTTGAAGCCGCAAACTGTTTGTAAAAAAAAGTCTTATCAGCTCTAATTGTGCCATTCTTTTTGTTTCCATTGATATTTTTATCCACATTTCAAAGTCATGAATTAAAAGACCAGACTGTGACAACGTATCAAAAAATTATCTTGTAAATTAAAAAACAAACAAACAAAAAAGACCTTGAAAAGCCTTTGAGTGAAACTGATTGAACACTGAACAAAGTAATAGAGATGACAATGATACAAACAGGGTTTAAATAACAAATATTATTGGATTTGATATTGCCCTTGGGTATTATTGTATTTTTATTGCAGCCACATTTATTTATTGTTATGGTGTTGTAAAATATCACTATCCTTATGACGCTGTGTGTTTCATGTTGAGGCATGTCGGCTCATTCATCGGTACTTTTACCACCTTTAATCTCGGTAATCTCCATTTTTGAGAACGTTCTCATAATAATGACCGTCTCGAAGCACGTCTCACACACACACACACACACCACAGATGTACAATTTCAGCTTTGTTTTGCAGATGACACACTGAAATGCCCACACCCTCTTTTTTTTTGCACACAAACTATGCGACACACACACCCACACACTCTCTCTCTCTCTCTCTCTCTCTCTCTCTCTGTCTGTCACACACAAACAAAGTGAGGAAGAGAGAGCGAGAGTGAGATAAAGAGAGACCGTCCTATCTCCATCCATCACCTCCATAAAAAAAAAAGAAAAAAAAAAACAAGTGAAGAGAGAAATGGTTTTGCCTCCCAGCCACTGCCACCTACCTACTGTCTCACATTGTGTCTGTACTTATCTCATTGCTTTGATGTGTGTGTGTGTGTGTGTGTGTGTGTGTGTCATGAAGCAGCTCCAACTCTACAAGTCCAGACAGGACGGTGGCCCCTACAGCAAAGTGAGAAAAGATGAGAGGAGAGAGAGAGGAGAGAGAGAGAGAGGGGAAAGCAAGGAGATGACAGTAAAAAGACGAGAAAAAAAAAAAACGAGGGAGACGTGCCGCTGATTTTATGATTCGGTTATTCTTATCTCTCTCGGTGAGAAATATTCACATCACAACCATGAAAACGCGCACAAGGTTGTGTTTGATTAATGTTCGTCACAGGTATTGAACTCATATTTAAGAGCTTTTTTTAAAAAAAATACATTCATGCAAGAGGACGGTAAAATATTCATGTAGCATCTTTAGATTTCCCCCCCCCCCCGTGTGAACACGTACGTCACTTAAAAGATAAGACTGCTGATTTTATATATTTTTCTTCCTGTCAACAAATCTCATGTGGAGACAAACTAACAATGAATTGATCTACTAACAAGTATTATATCTTATTCCTCTGTGCTGTTGTCCAAAAACTACTAAAAACACGTCAAGACTTATAACAGTTATCACGTTTTCAGTCTGCAGAGAGTAGTTCTGTGTAATATCCAGATCACAACCTCTTGACTTGACCGTCTTTTAGCTGTTTGTTTTATTTTTTCAGGCTCAATTCTGTTTTTTTTTTATTCTTGTTTCTACAGCTGGATGTTTGAGCTTCACTGTGCAGGATGATTATGTGCAGAGTTTGACACTAGAAGGCTGTTTTCACATTCATCTGCTGAAAGTTTCTCTGAGCTCATTGAAAGTCTGATTTTACAATAGTGATTTGTGACATCATAACTAGTTTGGAAACCGATCGTGGTCCAGTATGAAACTTACACAAGTGTGATGTGGAAACTTGAAGCCTCCAGTGCACAAACACTGAGACTTTACAGTGAGGGAGGAGACATCTTTGCTGTGTCTCAAATCGCTTCACTTCTGTACTTCCACTCAACAATTTGAGTGCATAAGTGTGTTCACACTGAGAAGTCTCGCCCTCAATGGTCGCCATCTTGGCTACGTAGCAGAAGGGGAGGGACCACTTTTCAAACTGTAACTACGGTGAACATCGTCACATTATACAAATGTAAGTTATACATGTATTTTTTTAGCACTAAGCACCACTATACTGTTGTCGGATATAAGCTATCAGTATGTTTTTTGGGTTCATTTAGCAGTCTGTAATGATTTGGTAGCGCGAACGATAACATGAATGCTAATGCTAGCTAATGCTGCGTTAGCATTCGCCCATCTCGCACACTTTTACACATGATATTTATATCAACGTATCTCTGTTTTTACTTGGTTTATCAACACCAAACAAAAACCGGCACAGAGTTTCATG
Source organism: Thunnus maccoyii (assembly GCF_910596095.1). Taxonomy (NCBI): domain Eukaryota; kingdom Metazoa; phylum Chordata; class Actinopteri; order Scombriformes; family Scombridae; genus Thunnus; species Thunnus maccoyii. The sequence continues at coordinate 3,847,098 of NC_056543.1, forward strand.
GCAACGCATTTGACAGAAGTTGACAGCAACACTTAACGTGACTTTGTTTTTATGCTACGACGTCCTGAAACAGACACGTCATTTGATCACGCCGGCGTGAACGGCGACTCCTAAGGGTTAAACATCGACCTAGTCTGGTTGAATGATAGTGAACTCATCAACACAACAAACACATCTGTTTATTGATATGGCCCAAGTGAAACCGAAACTTCAGAGTTCTGTTTTAAAAGCAGGAAACCTCATTTCTAATTAACACAAGTTACTAAAAATGCACATATAGTCATAAATCAACACATTTTGTTCGTTATTTAACTATATCACAGACAGTCAAAGTTAAAGTCTGTTCCTTTAGCTTCTGTAATTCACTGCAGTCTCTCATTCATCATTTCTTTCATCGTCCTCTCTCTATAAAACTTACTAGAGCTCACTACTCATATAAGACAACTCAGCGTCGCCTACAGCAGCTTCTATCAGAAGTCGAAAACCTTAAACAATTACTCTGTGAGCGCACAGAAAGCTACAACTCCCCATGAAAATTCATCTTAACTCAGGTTTCATCCATATTTATAAAACTCACCGACTCTCTCTCTCTCTCTCTCTCTCTCTCTCTCTGATGTAAATCTTTTCAAATCTTCAGCTGTAATCTGAATAAATGTTCAGTTATGTAAGTTACTACAAATGTCAAATGGATTTTGAACGAGGTTTTCTGGAACAGAGTGCAGAACTTCTGCTTTCCTCTAAAACACACACACACACACACACACACACAGAAATGAAGTTCTCTTCTCTTAATACTTTTCTATCTGACTGACACAATAATTTCACCATTTTAGTCTCTTTTGTCTGCGTGTCCCAGGCTCATCATGGCGGTCAGGGGGTGAAGTGGCGTTAAAGTGGTAAGAGGAGATGGGATCAGGCTCAGCAGGACGAAGCCTTTCGCATGTTAATCCGCCCGTGTCTCTGCGGAATAGTCCGGCCGAGGCCTTGATTAAGGATTCATAGAGTATTAGCCCGCTATCGTTATAGCTATACATCATCTCGCTGCTTCATCAACGGGTTGTCTCGGCTTAAAACCAGCGAGCTAAATCCCAGGTGCGTAGGTATGTGCATGTGTGTGTGGATGTGTGTAACAGTGTGAGATTAGTGGTGCATCAGGGATTAGGTCAAACCAGAGTATTTTTTCTGAATTTGTGCGTCTGTGTAATAGCAGCAGAGATTAAGCAGACATTTATGATATTACATTTTTATCTCAAACCATCATGAGATATGAAACTGATATTATTAAATTATGTAACGAGCAAACTGATATTGTTGGATTATATATTTAAAAAAAACTACATACCAGTATCTTGATGCCTAAGCAGTAGGGGTGTGCCCGAATACATTATTCGGCAAAGCACAAATAGTGGGTTTTAGTGGGTTTTCCACAAAGTTAGGTTGTAAAAAAAAATAGGCAATAAAGTGCAAAGCAAGAATCACCTTTGAAGTTCTTCCCTACACGTTACACTTTGTGCTGTCTCTGTGTTGTGGGTGTATAAATAGGTAGAGGTCTGTCTGCACTGAGGCGATGAGTAAAGTTTTAGCTCAGTGATCAGCGCAGTCGTCTATGATCTGAGAGACTCCAGTTCAAGATGCAGAGTGAGGGTCTCTGGCACAACTTCACCTACTTCCAAGGTGCACGGAGAAGGGAAAGAAGTCTAGAAAGATGAGAACTCCAGCAACACTTGTAGGCTCGTGGCCTTCATCAGGGTCATCATAAAACACATTACAAACAACATTTAAATAAAGTAAGTTGGGTATGAAAAAATATAAAAGACAACCAATCATATACATCCAGACACATATCAGCCAATGGGGCATCTACAAAGATGGGTTGGATATATGGTCATGTGACTTCAGGCCAATCGTTGTCCAAGAAGGGACATGGGTGACGCCATATTTGGTCCATTAACTAGAAAGGTGCAACTAGGGGTTGGTACTTGGGTTTTTGTTAATCCAAAAATGTGCCTATTAGATATGGCATACATTAGAAACACTTTAATTAGGATAATAACAATAATAATAATAATAATAGTAGTAATAGTAAAGATAAAAGGCTTTATAAAGTGCTGTGTATAGAGAGAGCAGAAAGATCCATAATACAACAATATAAATTAATAAAAAATATTAAAAAGTAATAAAAAAGTTCAAGACCCGGTGTGGGGACCTCCTTTGTAAGGTAGTTTATTCATGAACACTTATTGTAACACTTTAATTTTCTAAAATTAAAAGTGTCATAAAAACAAAAACAGCCTTTTTCCACTTTAATTCGAATTTAAATACAAATCATTTTGCTGCCTCAACAAATACAGATACAAATACAAATACTGGGTCCTCTGCACATCCCTACTAAGCAGTATAGCTTTTAAAGTGGCTTTAAACTGACTTTACACCGTCGCTAATGAGCCAATCATTTGTTTGGTTTACTGACTCATCGTTTGCATTCCTCAAGGTCAGTCAGACAGGTGAAGGTCAACTGATTCACTGTCATTCTTTTACAAAGCCTGTCATCTAGAGAGCGTTAGAGTAGATATTACTGCTAATGAGATGACAGCTGACGGTGTTAAGACCTCCTCTGCCCGCCTATATCTATAGGCACTGGAGGGAAAAACCGGCGAGGAATCACATCTCGGTGTTGAGAAGGTAAATGTCAGCCTTTTGCATATGAAGATTTTAATATGAATGAACATGGTTTGTGGACTATTCCCTGGGAATAGGAAATAGAGCAAGGAAAAACAAATGTCAAGCTTTCCGAGATGTTCAGAATTCAGGAAAGAACGCCTATCTGTTTCCAACAGGTTGGAGCAGTCTGGCAAGAGAAGCCTCATCTTCCTGTATAATGCCATTAAATTTCCCCACAGATTGAATAGAAGGCCTTGTTCTTGAACACAGAATGTTTTGGATGGCGGTTCCATTAAGAGAGAGGAAGAATTAGTATGTCCAGATGGTTGAGCCGTTTATTCTTGGCTGAAGGTATAGTAATTTTCTTGCAAAACATTGTCACTGTAATCGGCAAGAGAAATGATTTCCTTTATGAGGAAAAATGTGCAATGGTTGCAGTGGTTCAAGCCATCTTTTTTTGGGCAGGTCTTGTATAAAGTGTCAATAAACATACACCACTGTTGGGATGAACTGCTCTTTCAATAAAATAAACTGGCCAGAGGTAACCGTTTCTCAGAAGTTCAATTTAAATTGGCTGAATACCGCCCCGAACTGCAATTGTCCAATCATACCTTAGCAACCGTAACCAGGCATGGGAAATGCCTGTCAGCCTTTTTTTGATTTCCACCACCTGCTCAAGTGGTGTGAATGTTGAGTTAAAAATGTTTCTACTCGAGTGAAAAGTGTGCACTTATACATATGCTTTATGAATCCCATTCCGACATGGTTTATTTCTCTAGAGGAGGTCAGGTGATTTTAACATTAACCGCCCTGGTCAGTGAGTTTAATCCACTCTGGAGTGTGTATGTGGGTAATTTTTTTCACCTCCCCCAACCTCCCCAATAATAATTACAGCTGAAATTACCTACTGCTGTCAGCAAACTCACAGGTCCTCTTGTAATTTAAATCATGTCTGGAGTGAAGTCCTTGTATTTTAAAGAGCTGCTTGTCCTTCAACTACAACAATGTTTTTGTTGATGTTAATGATAGATGGGAACATGCTAACACCAACATCCTGTCTGGGAACCATTAAGACGACATTAAGAGAGCACGACCCTCTAAAAGCTCATCAAATGGGTTGTTGTTATATCATCTACTGGTAAGTACTGGTGTCCTCAAGGTCAAGAGATATCATATCATAAGATAACTAAATGCAGTGACAGTCCCCTTCAGGATTGACACATAAAGTGTAATAACGGTCCCAGTTCAGAGTAATGTTATCTGTTTTGTTCTCTTTATTGGATTCAGGGAAATTAACACAAGATGACTTTGCAGAACTCACTGGTTTGTCCTCATCCTCAAATTCTGATGTAAAAATGGTAAATGGACTGTACTTGTATAGCACCTTTCTAGTCTTCCGACCACTCAAAGCGCTTTTACACTATAAATCACATTCACACATTCATACACTGATGGTTCAGCCGTCAGGAGCAATTTGCGGTTAAGTATCTTGCCCAAGGTCACATCGAGATGTGGACATACGGACTGGAGGAGCCGGGAATCGAACCGCCGATCTTCCGATTAGTGGACGACCCGCTCTACCTCCTGAGCCACAGCCACCCCACCTAAAAGTGAAACGTTTGTCCAAGTAACTTATTACTGTTTGTATTTCTAAACATGTGAATGATTTTAAGTTAGAAAGAGAGATTATATTAAAGCTGATAGCACCTTTTTCCTTTACTAAAGTACCAGAGCTAGCTAGTTGTATCCCACAAGATCACCTAAATTGAATGCAGCCATTATAATGATATTAATTGCACCTGTGCTTTTCAACACGTCTGCAGTGAAAAGTGTCGACGTCAGTGTGAACCTGGTGGCTTGAACAGGTGTTACTAATAACGTTAACGACGCCTTTGTTGTATTTAAAACGTTCCAGTAAGCCACGACAGTGTGAGCCAGTTTACACAAAGCCAGAAACTAAAGCAGCTGAATGGAATTCAGCCATCTTTAATTTGATTATTTACACCTGTGCTTCTCCTACAGGGTCAGCGCCATGGAGAAAGGTTTAGTGGTGGAACGGATGGAGGTGCACAGATGAAATAAAACAAAAGCAGTAAAGTTGAATGTGGGTCCAGTATATTGCAGATGCAAGCTCAGGCCATTTTGTTAGTGCCTGTAGCTCTCTCAAGAGGCTGACTTGCCTACTGTGTTTGAGCTTTTCAGCAGAGATACTTTTCATCTTCCTGTTCTTTTTTTTTTTTTTTTTTGACACTCATACACACTGCGGTGTGCTTGCACAGATTTTTCACACTCTTTCAGCTCACAGAATCAAAGGCTCGAACACCAAATAATCACAGCACAGCTGGGCTCGATCACCGACATCATCTTTAAGCGTTTGTGTTATACAGTCGCTCCATCAATATCCTCTCCTCTTGCTTGTGTCTCTCTACCTCCTTCTCCTGATTTAATACCTCATGTGTCCCACAGCTGAATAGAGCAATACTCATAACAAAGAGAACAAATCTCTATTGTGCCTGGATTGTCTGTTAGGCATCACAATGCACCTCAATTAGATGCTCGAAAAGTGTGTGTGTGTGTGTGTGTGTGTGTGTGTGTGTGTGTGTGTGTACCTGAACATGTGAGCTACGTGATTATATTTGAATTGTGCACATGCATGTGTATTTTATTCTGTACAGTATGTGTGTGTGTGTGTATCCTTATGATGGAGAGACCTATTTTTCTGTTCAGGTGTATTGTGACGATAGAGGAACAATGAGGATTGTGTGCGTGTGTGTGTGTGTGTGTGTGTGTGTTTCGCCCACGTTCAACTGGCAAGGACAACCGGTAATCAAGTCCGCTTGCTATTCTTTCCCACCAACCTTTCCTGTAACTTAAGAGTGACGTAAAACTAGGGCAGAACACAGAAAAACAAGCATGCATCAAGGTGACGGTGTGTGTGTTTAAGTTTAAGTAGCTTGATGATTTAATTAGTTAATTTGAAATTAATTTAAATGGATGTTTAGGTGAAAGAACCCCTACACACACAGAGATTTTGACAGGTCTGTGTGTGTGGACTTGGCCACAGGCTGCACAGTAGTGATACCTGAGTGTCAGACTCAGGACCGGGAGTGTGTGAGAACCAGAGTGAACTGATGGGAGGGTGTGGGAACCTGTCATTCCGCGAGGTAGACTCAGCTCTTGTTACCGGAGGATCAGGCTTTGCTGTAACCCAAACCTCACTCTCCTTTTTCCCTTCTGCCTAAACACACTCCTTCTCAAATATACACACACTTTCTCAGACACACACACAGTCTTTAAACGAGCAGGATTGAGGGGTTTTTGTTACAGCAGGAGGTCTAGTCAGATCAGGCAGGATGTTGATATCTATCACATTTTCACTGGAATCTCTCACTAAAGAAGGATACATTTAATTTTTGTTCTTGCTTATTAGTTGTTACCACCACCGCCTCCTCTTTTCTTTCTTCTTTCCAGGAGCAGATGTTGCCACATAATCTAACCTTCATGTGTTGTAGCTTCAAATGGCCTGTTACACAAGGTTTCAGCATGCAGTTCAAAGCTTTAAAACTTTATTGTGCCCTCAGGGGGCAAACTGTGGTTGGGCTGGGACGAAGTGTGACCACAAAAAGGCATGTTTTAATTCATTACCAGTGGCATAAATACACGGTGAACACACCATAGACACTGTGTAGACTAAAGAGAACGTCGGTATGCATCTATTTCCTAATACAGATATATTTCATTATAATTTTAAAATACTTTACTCAAGTTTTTCCATTTTTTCTACGTTATGCTCCGATCCATCTCAGACAGACTTATTGTGCCACTACATTTATTTCTAATATATGAAGCATTTGAAATAAGCTCCATCTTTTTAAATGTAAACATGGCATAAAAAGTAAGGAAATTTGTGTTTGGTAGATTATTTCTTTGTTGTAAAAATGCTTCTTGGCAATAAATAAATCTTATACCGTTGGAAAGCCTGTTTATTACCCTTTTTAAATGGTTCCACATTTGTAAGGAACATGCATTTGTGGGATGAGCAGCAGAGCTGAGTATGTGGGTGGCTCCCATGAAAAATTTGCCAAATCATCTCTGCCATTGTTACAACAAAGAAATAATCTACCAAACACAAATTTCTTTACGTTTTGCTTTTGTGGGGGGACAAGGGGACAGCGAGATGGGGAACGACATGCAACAAAAGTTCACTGCTGGAGTCGAATCACAGATGTTGCGTTTACGTGTCGTTGCGTCTTATCCAATAGGCTACCGGGTTGCGCCAACATTAGCTTCACCTTGACTAATGACAACATTAACATTCTGCTTACATGTTAATTAGTAATAAGTAATAATAAGCCGCTATTATGTAATGATTTAACAGCGATGATGGATAGTGTGCACATCCAACCCAGGTTGGATACAGGTTCAGGACAAAATACAGGCAAATGTGTGCAGACCACCTCTCCTTTTCCTTTGTTAACAGTGACAGGGGCCACTTTGTCTTTCAAAGAAAAAGCAGAGGAAGAAGACACAATCAGTCATTTCAGCAAGTGCCCCAAAACGACATATTTACGCCCCAGTGACAGCGCCCTCTACCGGCCGTAGTAATGATAATGTCGGCAAAGGAGGAAATCAAGTGACATTGTTCTAGAGAGACAAAGTCCCCGTACAGCTCAACAAAACATCTTGACAGATGAGTGTTTGTTTCACGGTTCAAACTGTTAGTCAGCATTGTTTGTTTTTTTTAACCATGACCACTATTGTTCCCTAATCTTAACCACATAGTTATTATTATTTTACCCCAAACCATTGAGGCACAGACTAATGAAGTGGTCCTGCTGATTGGGGTGTCAGATCATAAAACACCTCTATGTGTTGCTCTGGAGTTCATGGACCAATAACGTATTATATTGTTTAAAAAGACTTGTTGGCCATTTTGCAATATATTTTGCTGAAAGTAATTTTGTGCTCTTGCTGTATTTATCAACATTTTTCATATTAACAGAGGTTACAGTTGCTGAATGAGTTTCAGTGCAGCCGTCAGTCAGACCAGGTGACTCAAATGATCCTTGATGACCCTCCGTTCCACCCTCCAGGATCCTGCAGTTCCTGGAGTGTCGCCTTTCATCGAGAGTTCAGTTGCAACGCTATATGATTTCATGGCTTCTGGTCAGGTGACGCTCAACTAACAGGGTGGAGTTTCTAAAACCGGGCCCTCCTGCTCCCTGCATCCTTAACCCGCCGCTATCGGCAGAAATAGGAATTTACAATTTGAAAAAACTGCAACTTTTTTTAAAAGACACGATTCCTCAGACATCAGGGAGTTTATTTGTTTATTTGAGGACATGAAATGTTTCATCTGGTAGGTTAAACTAAACTACATTCAGTGTCAGTGATGTTCTTCTCAGTCCATTTACCACACTGAGGGATGCGTATGGCTGCACTCGGTGATGGTAAACACTGTTGCCGTGACTGCAAATAGTTATGACATGGACATGGACTTCCAGCTTCGCCAAAGCTGTGGAATTCAAATCAGCTCAATCAGCTCCAGAGCAAACTATATATTTTTCCTGCTGAGTGCATTTATTCAAACACAGCTTTACTGGGAATTCACTTGCAGTAATAACAATCACATCCCAGCCATAAACAGGAAGCTATTTCCACAAATTATTTCCAAAAAAACAAGACAGCTTTGGAATGACAAGAATGTGTTGATAGCTGACATTTCAAACTGAATACATGTGTACATGTGTAGAGGAACAGTTAAAAGGTCACGTGACTTTACATCATGTATATATGATCAGATACTGCGTTGAAAACACTTCAAGAGAGACATTGCAGACGCGGTAGAGATCAGCCAGAAGGGGAAACAAATCAACAGCACCTGCAATTTTGTGTAATGTTGTTGTCTGCCTCTCGTCAGTCTCTCGGGACATGTCGTTACTGTAGCATCTCTGGTATGCTGCTTGTGAGTGTAAATGAAACAGGCCTCAGGTCAATGTGTGTGTGACAAGAGTGTGTAATGCAGTTGTGTGTGTGTGGGACCTGCTTTTCTTTTATCAGCTGCCAGCGACTTCACAGTCACAAGAAATTGAACTGCAGCAAAGTTACTCTCAAGAAAAAAATGGCACTTTTGTTGCCTCAAGTTACTCAAGAAAAATGTTCCTTAAACTATTTGGAAAGAAAATGCATATAAAACCGCAGATTAAAGACCTTGTGCACCCACATAGGTGTTTGCTCTATTTTATGACAGCTCTGCTCAGTCACCAAAACTCAATATAGCACTAAGAATGATAAAGGCTGCCAGTCAAGCATAGTCTGTAAACACCTGAGGAAGAGTTCTGCTCAGGTGAAAGTGAAAACACCTGTGTGGGTGAGTTTTTTAAAGGCCTTTATTCATCCAGATGTGACAAACTCAGGCTAAACTTACAGTGCATAACCACGCCTGCTGTCCCATACCCATCCATCCTCACTGGATCTCTGTGTAATTAGTTTATACTACTTACTTACTGTACCTCAAGTCTTATTATTTCATTTAATTTAAACTAAGCCCCATTCGGACAGGATTAACATTATAGGAGGAGGTGTTGGGGGATGAAATATTCACTGTGCTCTTCTATAATTTAACTCACCGTTCCGGACGGCATTTTTTTTTTTTTTTAACCATCGGGGAAATTACAGGATATGTTCTGTAATAGACATGGACATTCAACAGGACAAAGCCAAAAACCTCCCCGAGGGGGATTCTACCCAAAAGAGTCAAGAAGAACTAGACCAGACAAAAGGCTTCTTCAGTTCTGACTAAACTGCCGGAGAGTCTCAGGCATTTAATCTCTGTAGGGTCGTTTACACCTGCAGGATGTCGAGGTTACATGTGGTTTGGGTTTTGTTAGTCGTCCTCCTGGCTGTCATGTGATAGTCGTTAGAGTCACATGTGTCCAGGTGTGAATATCTGGACTCTACAACGAGTCCGGCTGCTCTTGACTCAATGCTTTTGGATATAACATGACCCGGATGACTGAGTATCTTCACAGACATACTCCCCAGAGGAGCGCAGGAGAGTTGAAGGTGAAGCAAAGATACTGCGTGAGATGAATTCGAGGTGAAGTCAAAAAATCCTTCTTGGAGTCATAACTCAAGTCAGACCTTCACACACAGGCATGAAACATGTATTGATATCATTCGGTGTGGCTTACACTGCCAGAGGATATCATTATCTCTGATGTGCATCGTCAATAAACCTCCATAAATACACTTAAAAAACAGAGAAAAAGGCCTCAGTTTAGGGATGTGCAGAGGGCCCAGTATTTGTATTTGTATCTGTATTTGTCGAGGCAGCAAAATTATTTGTATTTGTATTCGAATAAAAGTGGAAAGAGGCCTAAAAATACTGTTATTGTTTTTATTACGCTTTTAATTTTAGAAAATTAACGTGTTATGATAAGTGTTCATGAAGCTTGTGTCAGTAGTTCAGCTTTATCTCTGGGGAACACCTCCAACTCCGGGACTGATGTCCAAATTAGGAAATGTGCGTCATGTAGCAGGTGGATGTGACTCCCCTCGTTGAGACCTGCTGATAGACGTAACAGCGGAGCAGAGGAGAGACACTGAGATAGTGATGCAACATGTTTTTTTTCTTTCTTCCCGAAAACAAATAAAATTTTAAAATATTTGTATGAAACAAATATTCGTAAAAAAAAAACCCCCACTATTTGTGCTTTGCCGAATATTTGTATTCGGGCACACCGCTACTCTGTACATTCATAGCTACACTGCAAAAAGGAACTGCTAACAGCTAATTCTGCATACTTTTAATGGAGACTATTTGCCAAAATTGGCTAAAAACAGGAGAATACCAGCACCTACCTGTAACTGACATTACAGCAGCCAGTTTGATGAGCTTTTATGGTGTTTTACTCTCAGTGTTAACATGCTTCCAGCTATCAGATTATTAAAAATATTCCTTCATTTTCACAAAAACTCAAATGTCATTCTGAGCTGATGAAAAAAAAGAAAAAAAGTGGAAGGAAATAGTTCAGAGATCCACTTAGATAAGATTTAAATTACAGGAGAACGAGCAAGTTCACTGAAAAAAAACAGTAGTTCATTGCAGCTGAAATGATTATCCACATACGTACGTGATCCAGACCGGATTACAATCAGTGACCAGCACAGGTCTCCCCCCCTAGAGAAATAAAATCCTGTCCAAATGGAGCTTTAGTTGAACTACATCTCAGCAAAATGCAAAATTTAAGTCCTCTCACAGTCGTCTTACATGTCACAAAACTGTCCTCCTCCTCCTGCATATATTCATGTCTGCTTCTACATATTTCAGCTGTATGTATGTATGTGTATCCATGAGAGAGAGCCTGAAGCATGATAGTGAACCTCTGTGACTACAGTATATACGGTTCCCATGATCATGTAACACTGCTGGCATTTTTTTACCCTGAGGTCCTACAGACCGTATTGACACATTCGTTTTGGAAAGACAGCTGAGGATACAGAGCGTCCTGCATCGACATGACCTCAACATTGTGGCACCGACATGGAATCCGACCTAATCTGACCTTCGCTGTTGTCTTTCTGAATCCCTGCATCAGCGTCTGTCTCAACCCTCCTGGTAAAAGTTATGTTTTGTGTCTTTAAATAATAATAAAGTTTATGTGTCTCCTTCACCTCTACCATGATGGATACTTGGAGCTGGATCTGATGTCTGTTTTCATTCTGGATTCTTGTTTACAACCTTTTTTTTACTTATCAAATAATCATTTTGTCTATAAAATCTAAGAAAAAGGAAAAAAGTTCCCAGAGACCAAGATGATACATGCTTGTTCAGTCCTAAACTCTAATAGAATAAAGTGAAGCTAATTAATTATTCTCTGTCAATGCAAACTAGAGAAACAGCTCAGGGACCACAGAACTCTAGAGGCTCCAAAAGCTCCAAACGTACTGTGTGGCAGTTGTGGTTACATGCAGCATCAAAGCACAATATCGACTGATGTGATAGAGCAACCCAGTCGCCAGAAGAAAACGTTGGCATTGAACGTTTCTTCAAACCACAGAAACGTTGAATATATACATTTGAACACATGTAATATGTATCACATCAACATTTACACAAACGTAGCATATTAACATCTCTACCTGTTGAATGATGATGTTTTATGGTGTGACAACGCTGTGGTTAAGGTCTGGTTAGGTTTAGGCACAAAGACCACTTGGTTAGGGTTAGAGAAAGATCGTGGTTTGGGTTAAAATAAAAATAAAATAAAAACGGCCGATGTCTCACTAAACCAGAAAAACGGCTGCAAATGTCCTGACGTCTCGCTAAAAACACCCACCCGCTTTTGTCGGTTGAAACAGGAAGCGGGCATTGGTTTCAAGGTGGTCTCGATCCGTGTTCTCTGCTGACTTCCAACTTTCTGCCAACAAATTTACTAACCAACCACTGACCCCTCCTCCTCCTCCTGATAGGATAGGATAAGACCAACTCATATAAATCACATGTGAACTATGTCAATTAAGCTACGTATTTCACGTGTTGAAACGTAGAAATTCAACGTTTCTGTGGTTTGCAGAAACGTAAACTGCCAAGGTTTTATTCTGGCGACCAGGCTGGATATGGACCTTCATGTTCTTCCTGTTTATTGTCTGATCATCATCAACATGCTACATTTTGTACATGTAGCATGTTTTTAAACTGTATACATTACAGGATATGGGGCAATAAGTGCAACCCATTTAATCAAAGAGCTCCTACAGCAGGTTAATCGGGGTCTTATGTTGATCGACTAACTGTTTGTGTCACATTTTGTTTGATTAAATATTATCCATAACCTTTTTTTTTGGTATGAATACCTGGACTCATGTGACTCTACTACCTTTTGGATGAGAAGCAAAATCTTCTTTAAGAATCTTACAAAAAGTCCAGTTGTTTTTGACTCAGCTCTGTTGGATACACGATGACCTGGATGACTGAGAATCTTCACAGACTTTCTCCCCAGGGGAGCGTGAGAGAGTTGAAGGTGAGGCAAAGATACTACGTGAGCCGAATCTGAGTCAAAAATCAGTCGATTAAATATTAACCATAAGCTTTTTTTGGTAACACTTAAAGCCCCCATATTTAGCATTTATAAGCAGTTTTTAAACAGGTAATAAATTGTTTATAACGCACTATGATGTCATATTAAACGGAGGCAGCTGCATAAACAGATAATGAATGACAACATAGTAAAACACAGTTGTAATGATATGAAATATGTCTTCAAAAACATTCATTAAATGTTTGTTTACTGCTTATTAATGCTAAATGAAGAGACTTGTTTTTATCAGGTTTTCATAAATGTTTCAGTTTGTTTCTTATAATGTTTAAAAGGATAACTGCTTGGCCACAGTTTCTATCAGTTATGATAGAAAGTGCTGAGTTTAGAGGGCAACAAATTCTGATGGGCGAGAAACACAAGCCGATGAGACAGGTTACAAAACAGCCAGAATATATAAACCACTTTATCTGGAGGTAAACAAAAAATGTTGATAATATTCCCCACGATCTAGAGAAAAAGTGTGTCCATGCAGCAGCTACAGCAGCTACAGGAGGTCAAAGTTGAACCAGAGGGTTTGTTTACAACCTGTCTGACTGCTCAGGGTTTCTTGACCTGTCTGACTTCTTTGTAAAGATGTCAACATGTTACCATATCTCAGCAAATCATGTGGTTTTATTACCTATAGAAATGATGGCCCAAGTTAAACTAAAGGTTCTTTTTCCCCTGAGAACATTACAGCATTAATGCAAAACTACCACAGCAGCATTTGTTGCCATAACATTGACCCTCATACCTGTAGGATACACACATATCCATACGTGCCTTAATGTGAACATATATGTAATTGCTGCTATGTCCCTGTGTGTGTGTGTGTGTGTGTGTGTGTGTGTGTGTGTGTGTGCTAGTCTCTTGACTGCTGTGTGAGGTCATACATCTTTCATGGCGCTCCCTCTGACTGACTGACAGAGATTACATGCATGACCACAGCCTGCACATACCGCCTGCACGCTCCACTCTGCTTAGCAGCTCTGCCACCATCCATCCATACCAATGCTGCTGCAAAATCATTACCCTGTAGCGGCGGCGGCGGGGAGCGTCAGGGGGGAAGGGAGGAGGGGGGGACAACGCACTCTTCCCCCCCTGCACTGCCTCACTCCTCTGTCTCAATAATCCATATTCATACAGTCTTTTGGATGAATGGGAGTGAGCAGGCGAAGCAGCTAAGGCCAGCTCCATCAGCTCAGCCGGCTTTGATGTTTGGGAAGATTCCATTGTAATTGATCTGGAGGAAGGCGGCTGTTACAGCACACAGCATCTTTAATCCGCCAGAGGAGGGCCCTAATTATTCTGTTGCCTCAATCAATGCCTCCGATTGTTCTGCATGATGTGGCACGACTCAGCATTGGAATAATGATTTTTTTTTTTTTTTTATTACGTTTCAAATGAGATGATGGAATTAGCTGGAAATAAGATTTCCTTATTGTTACTGAAATCGAGACTATAGAATTGAGATTGTATTTATGATGATGGCTAATTAGGATGATACAGTACACTGCATGGCGAGCAGTATGAGAGTGCTTTAGTGCTTTAACATTTGCAGCATACAATGAGATTTTAGACAACAGTGTTTTTCCTACTTTATGGTAACAGTTTGGGGGAATGCCATGTACAAAGTCAGGTTCATGAAGAGATGGGTTTTTCCAGTTCTGGTCTGCACAGATCTCTGACCTTAAACACCATCCAACACCTTTGGGATGAGCTGGAACGCAGACTGCGTGCCAGACTTTATCACCAAAACATCTCTCACTGAGCGCTACGTGATGCCAAATGAAGCAGAGTTCCTCCCTTCTCATTTCCTATATCACACAATCGAAGCGGCGGCTCTCAAAGAACTAGCAAGCCGACGCAGCAGCACAGACCAAACACAGGGAGAAGAAAAAGAGAGGTGTTGAAATAGAAAACCTTTATGCAAATAATGGCGACGTTATTACCTGGAGGCTGTGTCGTTATGCATCTCGGTCAAATCAAACAACTAAAAACGAAGAGTAAATAAATCGAAGAAGCTTTCGAGACGAGCTGAAATCCAATTCTAGTCCGATGTCTAGATGTTTTAACCTCTTCAGCGTTTGTATGTAACCTCTGCTAGCAACTGCAGCAGTAAGTAGTCTGTAGACACTAACAGCGTATTTCCACTGTGGTACTAGTAGCTAGAGATGCACATTTCAACACATACGATCATACAGAAGCAAAACTTTAGCCTCAGTCAAAGTCCACCCAAGCCTGTCATCCATATGTTTGTACTACTTTATGGATTGTTGTTGATATTATTGTGACTAAACTGCTAAAATGATTCTTTTCCAGGTGTTTTGGGCAGCTACTAAACATCTTTAGCATCATCAGACTTAGCTAAGACGGGAGGAAAACCAAGAAGGATGTAATCAGACTTGTGATCTGGCTAACAGAGACACATATGTGGAAATGAAAATGTGTTAAAGCATCTGGATTTTATCTATGAGACACTTGAAATGACAATAGAGAATGTGTTTACCTGCTGTGGATAAATGATAAATGGAGAAGATTCAGCATAAAATGACATATATTTAAATGTCTTCTTACTTGTGTTGCTTTTATATTCTGTCTTGATGCCTTTTATGCTCTATGTAAAGCACTTTGAATCACCTTATTGTTGAAATGTGCTTTACACATAAACTCGCCTTGCCCCTATAGTGTTGGAGGAAGTCATAAGTTGCATATTTACATAGTACCAGAAGAGCAGAACTAACTGCTGATTAGTTTCTTGATTAATAGATAAATCATTTTGAAATGTCACAAATGTCGTTATAATTTCCCAGAGTCAAAGGTGAAATCTTTAAATGTCTTATTTTATCCAATTAACCGTCCAAAACCCAAAAATACTCACTATTTCCCTATTATTCACTATTATAAACGACAAAAAAAGCATTTTTTAGAAGCTGACACCAACAAATTTTTGTCATATTTGCTTAAAAAAATCACAGTTTTGTAGAGGCATGTCCATACAATCACATATGGATGTTGTCCGCATACATTTGGCCGTGTATTTCATGGTCTGCCATTGCACAGACAGTATCCTCATTTACAGCATCGTCAGACTGCCAGGTAGGATAGATATACTCCGTCTCTACTGTATTCAGTCGGTATTAACACATTCACAGAATTTTAAACCTCATACTTGACCATATTCCAAGGCTTAACATTGTTTTTTCTTCCGAGCACTTAATATCCTCCCCCCCCCCTTCAACTTCATCTTCGCGTTAATCCGATGGCACAAGTCAGCGCTTTTCATGCGATCGCGCGGCACTTACTTAACCGCGGAGAGCCGCTCAGTATCTCCCGAGCGCTCAGAAACCCTACTTAATGTAAAGCGTGACCAAAAACATTTTTTGCACCGGGAGAGTCCACCAACCTCTCTGCAAATAATAATCTCTGGCTCACATTAACCGGATTTTACAAGAGGTGCTTTGCAGTTTAAAAAAAAAAAAACCTCTATTACTTCTCCCGTTCTCCAGATACTTATCTGTGACGCCAAAGTGATTCTGGTAATATCTGTCAGGCTCTCTGCATCTCTTTTCAACCTCTATCTCTCTCTTCCCAAACATCATGCACAGGACCTGGAAATGCTTGCAATTAGCGGCAGTGGAGCGAGCCATCGTGTGAATCACTGAGTGGCTCTTAATTATACAAGGCTTTTAAAATTGTACGACACTCGAGGCCTCCCTAAAAAGCATCTTTTCTGCTAATGCCCTGTTTTGCTAACTTTCTCGCCTTGGAAAAAAAACCAGATAGAGCTGCTGTGTTTTCTCCAGCAGGGCACAGAGATACAATCTGTTTCCTTTTTGATGTATCATAGAGAGGGGTCAGAGAGCATTGCTTTATGGGTGTGTGCCATCCATGTGTGGATGCGATGCACCCCTGCGCTGCATTTCAGAATTCTTTAACAGAGTTTGGAGAAAATCACGCTCTGTTGTCTCGTCTAAATTCACTACTGACGATTTCGTGCTGTGCTTCTGCTGAACTTAAAGAGAAAAAAAAAACTGACTTCAGATGTGGACGTTTCCACTGCGAAAGGGAAAGAATCATGAGGCAATGAGCTGTTTAAATATGAATGAGTGTTGTGTGAATGCCTCCGCTGCGATATGTACTGTAGACAAGAACAGATCCCTGTGTGTGCTGTTGCTGTGCCTTTAAAAGTAGCTCAAGGGAATATTGCTGCTGTTATGGTGTTTTTCATGGTCTCTAAAATGTGTGTATGTCTGAGCAAGAGAATCCTGTAGAAACCTGTATCTTCATCTTCTATATTTTATTCTAATTAACTGTTAGGGACTTTTTTTTTTTCATCCAGCGTGCCTGGTGAACTACTGTTGCACTTCGCTGCACATTCCCCTGAAGGGATAGTTTAGAATAACTAGGCTTTGCTAACTTTTTTAGCCCTGAGAGGCTCAGCATGGCGTCCGCCCTCATGCTCTGCGGCGCTGACTCTTGTCCATGCAGGAGATGCACTGTAGTTTTCACTGTGGACAAATCTACAGTAAGTCTTGACCTTGGAAATATTGATTTAACAAGTTAGTTGCAACCCGAAGTCCACTTAATAGATGGTCGACTAGCTTAAAGATGTGTGATAAGCTGAAAGCTCCGGTTTGGACACTAAATTGGGATTATTTTGTCAAACTACTATTTCTAAGGTCAAGGATGAACTTTGATCTTATCTTTTAAGCCAAACTGGTAAAGGTGACTTGGATGGAAGAGCAACCGAGCTCACATGCATACAGCAAACTCCATCCAGTGATGAAGACCATGTTAAACAAGTGAAAGCACTGGGAAAGCTTGCAAGTACCCTTGAGTTTTGTATCGCTCTGTCAGACCCTCAAATTGTCAGCTGATATCAAGAAACCTTTTATTACATTAGATCATGTGATAAAAACGAAACTATCTGTACGACAACTGAGCAACCTCATAGGCTGAGGAAGACCATGACATGTGGTTGAAAGAATCAGCAAAACACCAAGCAGAACCCTAAAGCTCTGTATCAACGATTGTGACAAAAGGACATTGTTCTGTGTAACCACATGTTGATCACAACTGTCGGTCTCACAAACCAGGAGCCAAACATGGAGAGACCACCCGCTGCTGCTTAGTCATGGAGGTTTGAACTGTGTGAATGAAGACCAGTGCAAGAACCAGTTATCCCCCATCCAGAACCAGTGATATCATATCTCTAACAAAACTCCAACATTTCAATCACAGATCTGCTGAATAAAAGTTTGTATTGGAAGAATGTTAGAAACACAAACTCACCGTGTTGTAGAAAACCTTCCTGGCAACCTAAAAGCTGTGAAAATACTAAAATAGTAATATTTCAGGCAGCAGTAAAGTCACTAAAACATGATTTATTCTTCTGTTAAAAGAGTTCTCCACTGGTTTAGTATCACTATAACACTATCAGAGTCACAATGGACGGTTTAAAAAAAGTACCGATTGGGGTGTGTTATGCTAGTATGCTTTATTTAATCTTTATTTAGTCAGACAGTCTCATTGAGATTAAGACCCGAGAACAAGAAACAATCAGCAGACAGAAACACAACACAGAAATTAATAAAAAACAGTTACAAGAATCATAAAAACATCAGATATTAAAGCTTTAAAATCTCCAAAAGGAATTTAAGACTCTAGTTTGCAGTTCATTCTGTTCAAAAGATGCAGAGAACCTGAAACCAGTTCTGCCAGCATCAGTGCAGACATGAGGGATATGTGAGGTTAAACAGTTACTGGACCGTGTGCTGTAGTTATTAAATTTAAATGAGAGGAGAGAGATGTGAGGTAGTTTGGAAGCTTTTTTTTTTCCTTCTTGTCTGTGAGGAAATCCAACCGAGCTCGTGATGCAGAGAGCGATGATGATGAGTATGAAGTTTGTCATTAGTGATGAAGCTATGATACACAGAGTTTAACTGCTGAAGGGTAGATGCAGCAGCGTGACAATACAGCATATCTCTACAGATTTACTTCATTTTCAAACTCTTCAGCCCCCCCAAAAACGATGCTGACTCGAGTGACATCACTTGTGGCAATTTATCAGATTTTTTAAAACAGCTCCCTGCGGAGACGCGGGAGGTTTTATACCGCTCTCACATATGCAGTAGTACTCTTCTCCGACACCTGGAAACACATTTTGGACGTGTAAAATCACTTAAAATCCTCTTAAAAGTCAATACAAACAATGTAAAATCAAAGACGTGTCACCCTTCCTCTCTCTCTCTGACCAGCTGGAGTTCTGCCACTGGTGACTGGAAGCTATATCGCAATAAAAGTTCTAGTAGTTTTATTATCTCATTCATGCATCTGGCTACTCTATTTTCTACATACTTTCTGAACTTGAATATGTGACTGAAATGTCACAGATCTGCACAGATCAGAGCTGCAGGTGACGTACTCATGCAGGACAGTGATACAAAATTAAACTACTTACTGGTTTGAGTTCATTTCATTCACTTCCCATAATGCCAATATCAACAATCCCTTAATTTAGTTGGAAAAAAACACATTTTCCAAAATGCAACTTTGCAAATTTGCAGATTTTTTGCAGGGGAATTCTTGGCATGTTGTGTTTGAAGCCAAAAAGGAGGTTTCTTTGTGTTGTTGTTGTGTTGCCGTCTTATATTTGGGGGTTTTATAAGCCTGGAAGTGGGTGAGTACAGATGTTAAGGCCCACCCTGGATTCTAGTATTTACAGTACTGCTTCCATCCTGGAAACATGGCCCACTTCTTATACACTGACTTCAGACAGGAAGGACGCGACGGATTGCCAAAAGCTCCATCTGAAAAAGCAAACATGCACACGAGCTAATGCGTGTACACTATAAAAAAACACAAAAACTCCCATATGTGCATGCAGAAATACACTCAGTGACACGAAGGCACAATTCTCACACACACTGGTGCCCGTATATACAATATAGGGGTACAAGAGTCACTTCAGCAGACTGCAGTGACTGGCAACTAAACCCAAATCCGCTCAGCTCTCCCCTGATGATAGGGGATGGAGGGAATCAGGAGGAGAGAAACAGACAGAGAGAGAGAGAGAGATGATGATGAGGAGGAGGGAGGGAGGGAGGGCGGAGGAGGTTTAGTAGGGCACCAATGAGGACACAAGAGCAGATGATTAGAAGCGAATGAGGAGAGGAGAGTCCAGCGAGTGGGTGGGTCAGTGAATTAGAAACCAGAGCCAGAAAACGGGATGAGTGAAAGAGTGGGAAAAAAAGAGAGAGAGAGAGAGAGAGAGACTGGAGGATTTGACAGTAACAGTGAAAGAGCAAAAAAAGAGAGAGAGAGAGAGAGAGAGAGAGTCAGACTGAGAGCGTGTGATAAAGAGAGCGAGAATAAGGCCTCGGGGAAGAGGAAGTGAGGGAATTACGGGTTGTTATTTACATACGTTATGATGGAATGAGGAGGATGATAATAATATGGAAATTTCACATATTATTTCGCAGAAAACACACATTTTCTGAATAAGTCTTGTTGATAGACGGTTTCAGGCTCATTACATCACAATTTAAAAATGAGGCTGGTATAGTTCGGATTTTTTTTTTTTTTAATACTATAACCATACCTTACTCTGCAGAATGAAACGTTTTACATTGAAGGTCTCAAACATTAAATGTTACCTAAACTTATTCTTAATAAAACACATTAGCATAGTCATGATTTAAATCTGTAAATATCTGATGAACAAAGCTTCTACAATGTGATGATTTAAAGCTTTTCTTTATCATTCATCATAATAAACTGATCATCTTTGGATCTTTAACTGTTGGTCAGACAGAATAAGATGTTTAAAATCTCCACCTTTGACTCTTTGGAAATTATAATATGCATTTTTCACTTTTTTTCTGCCGTTTTATGCAAAAAAAGATCGATTAATGCTTCCTGCCGTGATGCTAGGCTAAGCTAATCACCTCCCTCATGCCTGAGATATGAGAGCAGTATTGATCTTCTATATCTCTGTAAAAAGAAAGAAAATTGGCAAATTTCCCAAAATGTCAAACTATCAGACAGAGACGGTCTGTCAGGAGTAAAGGCAAAATAGTGCATAATTGTTACAAAGCAATAAAAACTTTGAGTAACCTTCAACATCCTCCACACATAAGTTTAAAGACTCTTCTTTGAATAATAACGTCTGAATTCTTACAATTATATATATGAATAATTATGCAAAAGGTTTTTTCCTGCTGGACACAAGATGCTCCTACTTTACTGTAATTATCAGCGTTTGTGCACCGGAGGCTTCAAGTTTCCACATCACACTTGTGTAAGTCGCATGCCGGACCATGACTGACCAGTTGTGATGTCACAAATCCTGCTCGTAGGTCCACGTGCTCAGAGAAACTTTCCTCCTTCAGCAGATGAATGTACATACATCGTTCTGCATTCTGAATGGCAGCGACAACCAACATGCTTTCTTTAGACTGAAGGACTTTATGAATTGTGATGTACAATTGCATAAATACAACTCTCAAAAGACTGAAGGACACATACCTGCTGATGGAAGCTGAATTATGCTGCAGCACAGCTTATGGATAACTCAAAATATATTGTTGGGAACAGAAGTCTGAAGTCTGCTGAATCGCTAGATAAAAATCTGACTTTTCAGTGTGTGCAAAAGAAGAAGGAAGTGTGGGTGCAGTGCAGGAGAAGAATGAGTATAATAAAAAAAAGAGACAGTTATGTTGTGCTGTGATTAGAACGGTTGTATTTTCATCATCCTCACCTGCTCCTCCTCTCCTCTCGCTCTACCTGAGAGTTTGGTTAAACTCTGGAGTCGTTCTCGCCGGATCGACCTTCTTACCAAGCTATTAAAAATACAAATGCACAGTCACTCCTACACACACAGAACAGAGCAGAACAGCTGGAAGTTATCCTTGCTTTCCTAACCCGAGGGTGTTTCTTTCTGAAAGTTGAGCGTTGCTTATTTAGCTATGAATATTTAATGTTGTAGAGACACACTTAAACTTGCTTTAAATGATTTTTAGGCTACTTTTTTTTGTGGAAACAAGTAGTGAACACAACCTTTTTAAGTTGATTTGTTGAACTTGTTAGCAAACAGTTTATTATTTCCACATCCAGCAGTTACGGAGCAACATTATCATTCATTTGGGGTTGTGTTTCTGTCCACTAGTCTAATATTCACTCTCTTTTAGCTCTGTTTTTGTTCTCCACCAACTCCTGAGGGAAATATCTGGCTCTTTAGCTGCTAAATGCTCCACTATGTTCACCAGCTAGTCTACAGCTAACTGTGTCTGTTTGCCGTTTGGTGCTGAGCAGGTAGTGTACAGCGGCTTTTTACAGCTTTTTCTCTGAAAACGACACTATGAGAGCGCTGAGAGTGAAGCAGAACAGTAAAGTTGCAGCCGGACAGATAAACAACGAGCTGAAACTCGTCATAAAGCTCCATAAAGCCGAGAGGAGCTGCAGAGTCACTGATAATTCTCTGTACGTTCATCACTACGAGACAAACCTCTGACACATTGTCATTTGATACATTATTATTATGAAAAATATTGATTATTGTAGCTTTAAGATTTGTTTTCAGGACATTTAAAGAAAAAATGAAAGCAAACAATTAACAGGTGTGAAAATTTAACTTTTCCTTTAAATGATTTTCTAGTTTGTAAGATAATTTAATAACATTTTAATTTCAATTTTGATTTAGTTGAAGATTTTTCAGGTTTTATAAACTATACATTTTTTAAATTCATTTGAGTTTTAGTTTTCAATTTTTCTTTTGATTTTAAAACATAATATTTTAAGGCTTTATGATGCTTAAAGCATCAAACTGTGTTTTTTTTCCAAACAAAACCTAATAACTGAACTTTTTTTTTTATTCGCTTCAAGTCTTGTATTGATAATTAATTGAAAGGAAAGTAGAAAATGTGTGTCATGTTAATTAGTATCCAGAAACAGTCCAACAACAGCTGCCTGTTCCACATGTTAACCTAGATAACAGCTGTACCAACATGTTCAAACAAAGTGGATCATTGATTAACCAGAACAATTAAACTGAATACAACAGGAATCTATTAGTAGAGTTGTCACACTGCCACCTTTCAACACTAACAAGGTTCCCATTGGAAACATTTACACAGTAAAACATTGCTCTACTCTTCTTACTATCAATAAATACCATGAAGAAGACCAAAACCAACAACGTCCATCTCTGGTTTCAGACTTTCCAGCCCTGTCTGTGGCACTCAGCCTCGAGCCCGTTTGTTTCTACTGAAAACTTACAAAAAGGTCATAAATATATAGTTTCATCTTTTTTAAAAAAAAGGCTCAGTTATTTCCTAAAACTGCACTGTAGTTTTTTTAGCAAACATTTTCTGCTGTTGCCCAACATGTCACTTTGCACTTTGTTTCAAGAGTCTCGTTTAATCCGACCGCTGAATCCTTTGCCTCCTGCTCTCAGAGCCTTTCACATGCTTTTTTTTTTTTTTTTTTTTTTTTGCAGAATCAAGGCGTTCTGCCATGTGTCTTTTTTTTTTTTTTTCAGGAATGGCTTCCATCTGGTTGCTCTGCCATACAGTCCAGATCACAAATCCAACCACAGCTCTGCAGCTCTGTCAGAGTGGTCCTTTGATTTTTTGTTTGCTCACTGACCAAGGCTCCTGTTGCCGGATTTGCACATGATGGGTTCCCGAGAGAGTCTGTGTAGCTCCAAAGTGGCGACTAGCACGGCTTGAGGCTGAAGCCAATATGGAAGTACATTCAAAAAGCGTCAGCTTCTCTTTAGAAATACTAAATCAGTCCTTTTTGTCGACGAGTCGTTCTGGTCTCAGTTGCTAAATTTGGGCCTCGTATAAGTTTGCTGGTGATCGTTTTGGAAATTATTGCTCTGTTAATAAAATTTGAAGACTTATAGTAGCTTTGATGAACAGCTGTGATTGACTACTTGATTACTTGATTAAGATACCTGCCTTGTTAACACAATTTAGCTAAAGTAGCTAACGTTAGCCCAAGTGTGCAGCGCTCGGTGTTCCCAGTAAGCTAACGTTAGCCCAAGTGTGCAGCACTCATGCTCATTCCTATGAAAGTTGCTCAGCGGTGCATGAAGCAATAAAAAATCGACTTCCTGGTATGAAAGTACCTGGATCTTCCACATTGTGCAGCCCATAGAGCATGCACACTGGTGACTTTCGCTGGCTGAGTCGGCTACTTCTGGTTTAGCCCTCCGGCTAACTTGAATGAGGATAAAACAATTCAATCATGCGGCTCTTCTAGGCTTTTGAAATGTGATCGGACTGAATGGATTTAATTCTGATAGTGAGATGAGTCATTTCATGGGGGTTGTGACGCTCAGAAAAATGTATCGGCTGATTTACAGACGTCTCTTTCACAATGTAAGTCTATGGGAAGAAGTCTTTGGGCCAGTGTGCATCACGTGATGTTGTAATTTGGCCGCTATGTCAAACGGAACGGAAACGGAAAAGATGGCGCCGACCATAAGCTGCAACTTCGGGCTTCAAACCGGCGTCACACCTCGCTACATCCAGCTTTATATACAGTCTATAGTAGCTCACTGATTCTGCCAGTTTCTAAAGATTCACAAAATTCACTTGAAGGCTTGAAAATAACTCAGCTGTCCATCTTTAAATTTGTGAAAAAGTGTAAATTACAGTGTAAGTGACAAACATCCTTATTTAAATTTAAATGTTTTGTTCAGGCTCGAGCTGCACTAAAAGTCACAGCAGTAAGAATCATTTGTGAAGGCCTTGTGCTATGAATAACAAATGAAATGACTTTCACCTTCTCACATGTCGCTGGAAATCTGAAAAAATTAATTAAAATTGGAGACTAATTTATATCTTTGGCTTGGATTCAGTTACACACATAATTCTGCTCAGGAACCTTTTTATAAAATAAGGCCTTGTAGAAGAGTCTGAGTATGAGTCCAGTAAAAACGTGTAACATAAACGTCTCTTTTTTTTTAAAACCACAGGAAAAAAACCATCATGTTTCTCCTGAACTGACAGAAGAAAGGAGGAGAATCACTGCATCCTCTGATCTGAACATATAAAAACTCTTATAGTTGTCTTACAGGTTCCCAAACACAAACACATGCAGGCTCGTTAAGTTGAGTACGAGTGTGTTGGGAGGGCTCTGCGGGCCTATTTGATGCCCACTAGCTGATTCCCATTTAGAGCCAGTGGTGAGATCACACACTGCACTTTGACAGGCGTTAGGAAGCTTGATAAACACTCACACATTTTTCCCCTGCTCTTCTAAGATGAACCATGTTTCCTCATAAACCCTCCACTGAAGACTTAAATTGATCAATGCTCAATTTACTTTCACAGATAACAGTGAGGAGAATAAGTATAAATATCAATGATTTAAACTTTGGTGCTATTCTAGGTGTTGTACCGCACCGTGCCATCGCCCCCTCGGAGACAAATAAAGTGATTTGAATTGAACTGAATTGAATTTCCTCCACATGATGCTCGGTATTGCTGTTTCCGCAGTTTTTGATGAAATCAAAGAGGTTGCAACATTCCACTGCTGTTAACCACACCAGACAAAATGTTAAAAAAAAAAAGAGGCTGCGGTTGAAAGCCTCTTGTGATCTAATCGGGGGCGTTCTCTGAGAACAATGAGGATGACAAAGCAAACAATAATTTAGAACTTGTGTTCCTGCATTAAATTTGACATTTCAAAGTGTCTTATTTTTCACTCAAGAGAGAAAACAACATTGTGAAAGAGGATAGGCCGTGAGGGCAATGAAATGTCAAGAGGAGGAAAAATACCCTTATGCTCTTGTTTATTTAGGCAAACCGGTTACTTTGAAAGTTCAACATTTGTTCAAGCGTTACAGTCATGCACTTTAGCTGCCTCGCTGGTGGCGGCGACTTTATTTAACTTTGAATTTTAAGAGCAAACGTTATTGTTGGGCACAGACATACAAGTGTATGAGACATATAATCCAACTGGTGATGCTGTCATCTCTGAGCTTGCTGCTGTTGTCTACAATATGACAACTTCCACATACCTGTTGGTAAAAAGCTGTTGCTCGGTCAGTCGGTTGGTCAGGATTGAAGTGAAATACGTTGAGAGGACTGTTTGGAAGCATGGCCATGAAATTTTGTACAGACATTCGTGTTCCCTAGAAGCCCAATAACTATAGTGATCCCCTGACTTTTCACCTGGAGCTACCAGCAGGTCAAAAATTACACCCGTTGAGCAACATGATCTAAATGAATTGGCGGTCCAGACATTCATGGTTCCCAGAGGATGAAACCTTATTACTACTGGTTTTACCTCTAGTACTGTCAGGAGGATTTTGCTTCAGCGTAAACAGTTATTGGATGGATTGTCATTAAGTTGGTTCATACATTTAATCTTCACCACAGGATTATTTATAACATCTTCCATTTATCTGATTGTTCATCTAGCGCCAACATCGGAGCAAAATGTCTTTTATTTATGACCAAATACCTGCAAAACGTACTCAGCCACAGTTGTACTTTGTGTTAAGAGCTAATTTGTAAATGTTAGCATGCTAACATGTAAAACTAGGATTGTGAAAATGGTACATCAATGGTTATCAATTAATATAGTGAATATGTTAGCATACTGATGTTAGCATTTAGCTCAGAGTGCTTAAATACAGCCTCACAGAGCTGCTAGCATCCCTGTTGACTTCATTAAAATGAACATAACATGCACATTTAAAGCTCTATATTTATATTCTGGGGCTCTACTGGAACATCTTTCCATGATTAAACTTAAAAACTCCTCATTCATCTTCTACTGGTCCTTTATGCAGCCCCTCAGTTCAGCCTCTGTCTGAAACAGGCCGTTTTAGCGCCTGTCTCTTTAAGGCCCGCCTCCCGATGAGCCCACTCTGTTGTGATTGGTTCGCTGCTGGAGGCTGCCCCTATCATGTCAGCCGGATCCGGAGGCTACGTAAATAAACTATAGTAGTCGGATTTTGATTCTTTTTCCCGTTATTTACTTTCTCAGATACATCCGTAAATGTTCAATAAGAAATATGCGAGTGAACAACGTGAAACAGCCCGTAGAACAAACAGTACATGTTTCTACAAGTTTTTACATGGAAGTCTAAGAAATATGAGTAATTTTTGTAAGTCAGCTGACAACAACCTGTACAGTCGTTGAATGACGTCACCGTTCTTAATCAGTAAAAGTTCTGACTGGATCAATAGTTTTCCAAACTAAAGGAAACAGACATTAAAGAACAAACCACCAGATGTATTTGAATGTCTGAGATCTTGGCAGCGGTTCAGTGGTCTGAAACCAGGTTACAAGTGAATACAGATAAGATTTAAAGTGATATGCATTAGTTTACACCTTCACTTTTTGTTTTTCCCTAAAGTAAGTCATATTAACGGAGCACCCAACAGGGGAACATTGAAATACCGATAAAACTAAATGTATTACAAAACCAAATTCAATGTTTTGTGGTCACTCAAGTGGATAATCTGGCGTTTAAGCCTTTGGAGTTAGAGTTTGTCCTACAAAAAAAAGGCAGCAAATGAAGTCGTGCAAGCTCCGTGTTAGTCACCCAAATCAAATCCCATCTTTGTGTTATTCATGTGCTAATCTTTGTCTTTTCTTGGTGCCAAGTGTTCACTGGTGTGGTTGTTTTTTTTGCGCCGCACGTTTGTTGAAATGTTTTAGAAAAATTTCTCATGTCAATATTGAGTTGAGTTATTCTTCTAATGGCTTTCACTCTCTCCCCTGCTGGAGTCCACGTATCCTGCACACACACACACACACACACACACACACACACACACACACACACACACACACACACACACACACACACACACCGCCTCCACCATTTGTTCCTCCTGTCTCTTTTCCCCCCCTGAATGCTATTTTTTTTTACAGTTTCTCTTTGGCAGTGCCACTTGACAGGCCCGGTGCTGTGGCTCAGAGGAAAGCAAGCGGTGCTTTCAGGACCCCTTCAAACAGGAGCTGATTCACCAGGTTGACTATTTGATGTGTCAGCGCTCACAGGCCACCTGCACTCTGTGGTACTTCTCTGTTTTGTCAGGTAGTTAGCCAGAGGCGTACAGTATGAGCACAACTGGACAGCCACTCAGTGCACAAGAAAATGGCTCCATGAGAAAGAGATTTTTTTTTGTAACTTTTACTGCCTCTCACACTGTCATTTCCCTTCCTCTGTTTTCTGTTTCCTGACATCTCCTCCTCGCTGCATTCCTCCTGTTTTTTTTTTGTCTTTCCTTCATCTGTGTTTTACCTTTTTTTTTCTTTTTCTGACAGATTCGTCTTCGGACGCCCCCACAAGCCTTAATGTAAAACCATTTGATGCCACAATGCGATGGGCTCAGAGTACATAATAGAAAAGTACATCCGTCACAAGTGAAATGAGTTGAAGGAAAATTAAGTTGCATTGCAGAAAGGCTTAATGGAATATTATCGGTGAAGGTGCAGACTCTTTGTTCTTTTCTTACCCCCACAAAGGTCACTCTCTAAAATGCATGAGTCATCTTGATGGGAATATTGATGTGTTTCCTGGTAGAAAGTGCTCTTTCCAGGAATTAGCCTGATCCAGCCTTACAGGAAGTAGGAAGGTGATATACCTGAGAAAACTTATGAATTCTTTAAAAAAAAAAAAAAAAGCCCAGCTAGAAGACTAATCAGCAAAAAAAATGGATGAAAACATGTTATTTCAATTTTTCTGAACAATATTAGGATTTAAATTGCAATTATTTTCTATAAATTAAACTCCAGGATGTATTTGTATTTGTGGTGATAATGTTTGTACCAAGAATGATCACAAACCTTTTATTACTTTATTTCTATGTGAATAGTCAGATTAAAATTGTACTTGTACTTCTTGTTGTCATATGTTCACTGCAGCGATTTTACACACAGAAACTATATGAAAGCTAAAATCAAACCTAGTGATATATGGAAGATATTATTAAAAACCTATCAGTGCTCTGTTCTGTTCTTTAAAGTTATATGATGTCATCTTGGACTTATATTACCTTACTTATACAACAAAGGTGATAAGGAATCAGTATATTCATGTTTAATATTGTAGAAAGAGAAGCCAGACTTTCCTGAATCCTTCTACCTGCCTCATCCTGACATCATCTCAGCAGCCGCTCTGTTGCTCCTCTACTGACCCTCTCCTCTTCGCTGCGGGTGACAGCGTTGATGAAATGTTGAGCTGACTTTGATTTAAGGTTTGAGTTGGCTGAAATCCTTTCAAACTGAAAGGTGTTTATGGAACAGTTCTGCCTCACCACAAGTACAGATAACACTACTGGAATCAAATGTGTGAGAGGAATCATTGTACAATCTGGCTTCAGTAACACCACCTCGCCATCTACCAATGCCAGTTTCCCCCCGTCTCCAAAATGTTCGTATGCATGGGTCAGAGTTTACGTACAGATGCGCACATTCTGCCGTCACGTTAGTTATTATAGATCGTGTACGCCTCTGTGGTGGAGACCGATGTCCTCAACAATCAGTTATGCTAGTAACTGTGCAAAGATAACATTATGTCAATAAGAGACAGTTCCCAAGGGGCATTTTTTAGATGAATCATGTCTGGATTATTACCAAAGTATCAAGGTCAAGCGAGGTGGAGTTTAGGAAATAAGCTCCGCGTTAGGAGGGGTTATGAGAGGTTTATAATTTAATGTTTTATGATTCTACATTTAGGTTCTTTATCCCGGGATCAAGGCCTCGGTTTGCTTTGTATTTCTCTTTATGCAGAGTAAACCTGTTCACGTTGAACTCATCAGCAAAACAGCGTTTTAGAATTTAACTTGAACGCACAATATGTAATTTCAGCCACTAGGGGTCTCAATTAAACACTAACAAAAGACCGAGTGTGATGACGGTGTGAAGTAGCAAGGGATCATGGGAGTTGTTGTCTTGGTTGTTAAATAACCAGCTTCACCGGGATAGGATTACTCCAGTGTTCATCATTCAGGATGTTTTTACCGGGAGCTGAATTACCTGCAGAGGTCTCCTCCTCTCCAGAACAAACGTACACGCAGATTAAAATCATTAAAATACTAATTAGCCGAGCTGCTGCTAACGTTTGTCCAGTTTATTTCTCTGATAACTTAAGATCCAGACGTCCAATGACTAAAATCCTTCTTCCGACTAAAGGATATAGTTAAAAACCACCTAAATTTATCATGAAAATGTGGCTTAAAACTGAATAAAAGTCCATTTATAACAGTTTGTGTGGAACAACCACAACGCCGATGTATTATCTTGTATGTGTGTAAGTTACTCTTTGGTAGACGCCATTGTAGCAGACAAACACAGCGCCGCCGTATGCATCTGGTGCGTGTTTACTCTTTGGTAGAGGAGGTATGACGCCATTGACAGGCGACCAAATGAAACGGTCCGTTACTTTGATTAAATTACAGATTTAATTTGGGATAATGTAAGTACACAACTCAACAACATATATAACATAGGTCTAGTTGTTTTTAGACATTTTAATGTGGAATAATTACATATTATACCTTTAACATCCATATCTCTATATGATTCTGCTAAAGTGTCCGTTAGCAAGACACCAAACCCCAAGTTGCTCCGACGCCTTGAATGGCAGCTCCGCCCCCATCAGTGTGTGTGTGAATAAGTGAACGGTATGAAGGTAGAAATATATAAGTGCATATATCCATTTACCATAAAGGAATGCAGTTAAAGCTAATAATTTTCCCTCTTGTGATTGCTTCAGTATGTTATGACAATACGGTCCAGTTGAAAGTCTGGCTGGTCCTTTACCTTCACACGACCTGAACAATATTCAAGAAAGCTGTTAGAACTGTATGATTCTCTATTTTTTAAATCACACCAGTAAAAAGAGAAAGGAGAGGTATTTTCTCAACAGCTAACTTTATGGAGATGTGATGTTTTTATTGGGCGGTGTGGTTATATTTTCTGCTCTGTGGGCTGCCTGGTGGGCCTCCTGGGTTTGCCTTAAAGGCCTTATGACTAGTGGATCATTAGCAGCTTGGCTGAGACACCGGCAGGCAGGCAGGCAGGCAGGCGCACACGGGGATATACACATTAGCACACATGCACACAGCAACACACACATATCCTCATTTTATACCCATTAAAAATAGTCTCCTCTGATCTTCAGTTAGCTGCATCAGCACAACTGGAAGTGCTTTTTTTTTTTCCTGCTCCTTTTTTTTTTTTGCAGCATATCGTCATATCAACACATCATAAATGGACATAACAACAAAGCACATACATGACTGCAAACAGGCTTCAGCTTATATATATATATATATATATATATATTTACTGCAGAGGAGGCATGACTGCATATATAAAGTCTGCAAAATACAGGAATTTGCCCGAGGCGGTGTGAATGGCAAAAATGTTTCTACTGTAAAGAAAATGCGTCACTCATTTCCAGGCTTTATGAGAACACGTATGAATGTATAACGACACAAGCTGGACCGGAGAAGTCTGCACACAACGGTCACATAAAAAGACACGTCATTAATTTACAGCAAAACAACAAAACAGGAGAACATGGAGAACATGAGAACTATAAAAGAAAATGACTACAGTCCTCATGGAACATTTTTTTAATGCTTGAGTTTGCTTGAATGCATCATATAAAGGTAATGTTTCCAGAAAAATGCAGTTTTATCCATCTAGAATAGGAATGATAAAAACAGAAATACCGTATTTCCCTGAATATGAGATCTTATTCTGGAAAAAAATTGAAAAAATTGGGTTTGTCTTTATTACATGTTCATAAAATACAGATGTTCCTTTTTGACCGGAGAGATTACATTATATAGGTTGTTTGTAGCCTTGCAAGTGTCTTCGAGTTCATTTATAGTGAGTCTTTTTTGAAAATGTTTACTCAGTTTAACCTGCAGGAGTTTCTGAGTAGAAATGAATTAACGACGAGTGAAAAACGAGTCCAAAAAAACATCTCCGGACATTTTTTTTTTTTTTTTTACTAAAGAAACACACCGACGGGCTGAATCATCTGTCAAACAGCAAAGAATACAAGCTGTCACAGATGAGCTCAGAACGACTACATGACAGGGATTTAAAGAAAAATATTTCACTTTTTACGAGAGAAAAAAAAGGGCTGCCAGGATCTCTTTGGATTAATAGTGTCTCAGGGAAACATTCCCAACAGGACAGGAGTGTGAAAGTGTGTTTTATTTGGGCCGATACAGTCATAATATAATTAGTTAAGTACACTTAGGTAAAACTAAGCTTTATGATAAATGGTTGTAATGTTCAGTTTTTGTCTTTTAACCCGTTTATATCATGTTGGAAATAGCTCACTACAATTCAACCATAAGAGAAAATCTCCAAAATGATCATAAAGTTGACTCAACACCTCTCTTCAACAAAGAATGAACATTAAAAGGATTTATTATAAGGTTTTTATAGTCTAGTCTTAGCCAGGAGGAGCTGATGACTGTATATTCACATGTTCAGGATAAAGAATGTGTTTTAACAGTCTGTGTCGCAGCTCCCCGCTGTGATAAAAACCATCCGAGTCACATCGATGTCCTTCACATACATGAGAAACAGCAGCGCGCTCGCATGCCGTGCCAGTTCCTCTACAGCCCGGCATATGTGTGTCCAAAGCAGGCCTGTCACACTCACCGCTCATCTGCACAACAGACCGACGACTGCGTGACAGTCTTTGAGTGTGTGATGTACCCGCTGTTAGCCCGATGTGACTCTAACCCTTCAGATTCTTACCATTATTTCTTATTTCCCTGCTGTACTCGTTACATATACTTCTAAAATTAAATTACTTTTGTTTTTCTGCCTGCTTACAGCGTACCAGCTGTGTAAATCACTTGTTCTCCTTTCAGAAAAACAACAACCCACATTAGGTTTCCTGCTTGTGAACGCACGTCTCGTCCCCCGCCACCTTAGCCTCGCGTCGAACGAGCCGCCGGAACAAAAGCGCACCGCTACGAATGCTTAGATGTTTATGTTTTCCAAACCAGAGTGTGTGAGATGAAAGACAGTTGAGGACAGTTATGGAGCATAAAATGTAGTCCAGAGGCTGGTAGCAGAAGTAGAATCCTGGGAAAGGTCAAAGGTTAGGCTGCTGTGGCTCCTTAGGGGGACATTAACCCTTGAGCTCTGTGTGTGTGTGTGTGTGTGTGTGTGAGAGAGAGAGAGTGATGAAGAAGTTGATGAAGAACAGGAAGGACAGTAATCATAGTGTGTGTGTGTCTGGGAGAAGAGTGTATTATTGATAAAACACAAATGTCTGATCAGCGGGACTCCAGGAATGTCACGCTCAGTGTGTGGAGTCAGACAGACAGACAGACAGACAGACAGTGTGTGTGTGTGTGTGTGTGTGTGTGTGTTGGCTGTGAAACATCTGTCAACACGTCTGTCATCAGGAGAATTAGCTTCAGCGTGCAGGAGGAGAGTGTGTGTTACAGAGAGCAGATGGAGCAGACAGGACTGAAACATTTTAAGTGCACTTTTTTTTTCTCCTCTCTTTCTTTCTCTCTCTGTGGAAGTCTTCACGGGTCGGTACGTTTCCCAGTCGAAGAAACACAAACCTAAGAGCACAGACTGTATATAAGAGTGGACGTAGCGAGGTGTAAGGTCGCCCACTGGTTTACTTTGGAGCCAGTTTGAAGCCCAGAGTTGCAGCTTATGGTCAGCACCATCTTTTCTGTTTGGAGTCAGGATCTTCCAAATAGCCCTCGGACCGTTAGCTTGATTGCGCTAACAGGACAGGTATCGTAATCAAGTAACAGTAAACTTACTGGAATATTGTGACAGTCGTGTGACTCAGTGGGAGTCCTGGAGCCATTAGGAGCAGCAGATGAGCCAGCTGTCAATCACAGCTGTCAATCAACACCCACACAGCAGACATCAAAGCTACTTTAAGTCTTCAAATCTTATTAACGGAACAATAATTTCCAGAATGGCCACCAGCACACTTGTTAGACAGCCTGAATTTAGAGATTCAGACCATAATGACTCGTTTCTAGAGAGAAGTTGAAGTTTTTTGGGAGTCAAGCTGTGTTAGCTGCTGCTTGCCTCGTTACGCCGGATCCAAATTACATTCATTCCCATCTGGTTCACTTAGAATATAACTGTAAATATAATGTAAATATAAACTATTAACCGAGTGAATCTCTATAAGCTCTGATCAAGTGTTTCTGACACAAGAAGCAGAGTGTGAACTGTGACGTGCAGGTGTGTATCGCTGCTTTTTTGAACCCTTACTGGTGATTGGTGGAGCATCATGTTACTGCAGACGTTGGTGTTTTCTCTCTATGTGGGTTGACTGCATCTTGAATTGGGTCTTGTCTGTTTGAATCCGGTCTAAATACCCTCAGTTCAGTTGAAAAACTTTGGGTAACTTTCCCATGGCTCAGTTTTGGACCTATGAAGACCTCTAATCATATCAGACTCTCCAGATTAGATAAATCTGAAAATGCTCTGCTTCTCCTTTTATAAAACGATGACAATAAGGACGCTCAGACACAGTCAGGGGCAGCAGAGCTAAGAAGGCAAAGTTCTGTCATCTCTAACTTTCTCTGTAATCACTCATTATTAATTAATGAACAGCTGATCAGTTCACACAGCTGCCATCAAGTCGTATTTGTGTTGATTTTGTGACGACTTTGCAATCAAATTATAGTGATTTGATCAAAATCTCTGCACTAAAGTGAAGAAGTCAGAAGTGTTTGCATCAGTATTCATGAGCACATATATTTACTGTGTTTGCTGGTGGTTGCTACACAGAACACTGTTATATTTAATCAATAATGTTTAAAATATTAAAATAACTCCTGTATATGGCCTCGATGTGAAACTTGTTGACCTTTCCATGACTTTTAAAGAGGAAGTTTCCATGACCTAAAAAACTTTGCTCTGTTTTGATTTGTTTATGTTGTTTTTAAGCTCGGAGACGTTCTGAAAAGGCATAAATAGTCTCTGGTCTCGACTCCGGTCGAGCTTGTTTTAAAGAAACACACATAAACCAGTCTCATGCAATAAAAGGGTAAAACAAGTTACATTCTGGCATGTTCACATTGGAAAAAATCCCACAACTGATTAAATTCCCTCTCTGTCACTATCAGCAACACGACTTCTCAAAGAAAAAGAAGTTGCTGGACCTTTGGGATCCTTTAATAGCTCATAAATAGCTGCCAGTTTGTCATAAAGTGACCCTTCCTGGCCATCTAGTTTTCCATATTGGCTGAAACATGCACACTAAAGTTATTTGCAAACATTAAAATAACCCAGGGCTGATATGTGTAACACCAGAAACAATGGTGTTATTAAGTGGAGAAAAAAAAAAAAAACGCCGTTCACACGTCCCAGGCCGTTCACAAACACACATTCTGCAGGTTTCACACATTCCAAAACCCCTCAGTTAACACTGCATGAGTTCATAGCTGTGAAACCCATCAGAGCTTCCTATTATCCAACGACAGAGGAACCTCTCTGTTGGGTCACAATGGCAGACCTGTGACTAACAGACGTCACCGGATTCCTAACATTTGTTTTAACCTGCTTAGACGGTGAGAATTTTAATAACATAGACTCAAATCAGGGTCCTTATTTGATGTATAGATCTTCCCTGCCCCTCCCCCCGGCCTCGTTACAATCGACACGCCAGAACAACAAGAACATTGACGTCTCTCATTGATACAAAAAGAACAATCAATAACGTTACCTCATACATGTGGGGACAAACGTCCAGTCCATGGCTATTTTTTT
This sequence comes from Thunnus maccoyii, assembly GCF_910596095.1. Lineage (NCBI taxonomy): Eukaryota > Metazoa > Chordata > Actinopteri > Scombriformes > Scombridae > Thunnus > Thunnus maccoyii. The sequence goes on from NC_056543.1 coordinate 3,882,605, forward strand.
TTTTTTTTTTTTTGGAGCATCTCCAAATCTGCTAACCAGGCCATCGAGTTCATTAAAAGAGCTGTGTTAATGTCATTACGTTACACACAATGAACTAATGATCTCTCACTCTGAGTTGACATGAAACCTCGTTCCTGTGTTTGTATTTCCTGCTGGTTTGGTACGGTATGTGCTGGCAGAAAGAACAGCGTCGGTATGTGTAACCAGATTGAAAAGGTTGGGTTAATTAAAGATAATAAAGCCGCGTTGGTTTTCTCTTTATTAGCTGTGTTAGTTGCTGATGTTATCACAGTTTAACACAAATATATCTGTCAAAATCAAGCTCATCACTCAGATCCATCATCCTCCAGATAAATCAGATTTACCTGCATCTCCTGACGAGATCGTCCTCCTGAGAAAAATGATATAAATCAGTCGTTAATGCAACAAATATTAACATTCAAGTGATGAAAGCTCTCTAGTGGCTGCATGATGGGAACAAAGAGGGACACTGACCCTATTTTCTGTGATGAATTGATGTTGATACTTTGTCATAAGTATTAATAAATCCGGTTATTTATTTACATATTTATTTACTCCTGTATTTTTGAAAGCTAGATGGTCTGGCTGCAAATGTGTGTGTGTGCGTTTCCTCACTGTAATTGCAATCTTCAAAGACGGTTTCACAGCATGAGAGAGAGAGATCTGATGAAGACCTTTTAGCTTGTAGAAGGAATTCCCGACACACCTGCAGAAAACATTCCAATAACTTCTTCTGTGAATAATTAATCGGATGATATACCGCCACGGAGAGAGAGAGAGAGAGAGAGAGAGAGAGAGAGAGAGGCTGTTGAGGTAATAGGGAGGCAATAAAAATACATAACGAGAGGAAGAGCAATTAAAGGCGACGAGAATGTGACAAACATTAAAACACGCCCGAGGTGACCCAGCTGTGACTCAGAGGAGAACAAAGTGACACACATCACCACATTGGAAAAATATATCAATAACAGGGCTACAATCAGGAGACGCGTCTAATAATAACTCATTTAGTTTCCGTAGATTCATCCTAGTTGCCCAAATTAAAATCTAGGGCTGGTCTAAAAAAAAACTCCTACAGGAAGAAATGAGTCAAAATATCAGAGGGGAACATTATCACAATACAGCTGAAGTACAGTATGATCCAGATTTTATGATACAAATTTTATAGCATGTAGTTGACTAATGTGGAGGCAAATTGAAGGAGAGCTTGTTGGAACGGCCGGTTCCTCTGTACAGTGTCGTCATCCTGTATATATGGGGCGATAACCTTTGATAGTTTTATTGACAAAACTGTTAATGAAACAGAAGGAAAGAAAACTGGATGGTGTGGTGCAGCTAATATGGTCTCTGCTGGGAAGAATTTAGAGCTGGGAAGATGGTTTGCAGTTGGTCAAAGGTGCAAATTCACATCAGAGTTCGCCAAAGTTGAAGTTAACGTACAATGCACTACATGAGAAGTGCGAGGTAGATTCATTTGTAGCTAAAAGGCACTGCTGACTGCAACTGAACTGTCAAATTCTGTCTCAATCTTGTTCTTCCTACGTGTTCCTACCAGTTTACTGAACTTTGCTGGCTTGCTGTGCTACATATAACAACCTCTTGAATTTGTACTACATTGTACATTTCTCAAGAAACGTCAGTACAAAGTCAAAAGGTCATGATATGTAACCAGTGCAGTTCCTTGAACGGCCACTTGAGGCTCCAAAAGCGAGTCAATCCCCATAGACCCCCATGTTAAAATGCCCAACTTTACAGCAGAAATAAACATGTTACAGCCTGGTACAAAAAATGGTTTTGGTCTCTAAAGCTAATTTCCCCTTTCATGACAACTGTAGGGGGGGTGTACATAAAGTTATGCATAATGACGGACATGGCTGCTTTGAGTGACAGGTCCACCAGCCGCTAGGTGGCTTGTTTCAGCCATTCGGCCCGCCTCTTTGCCCATTTTTGATTGGCTGGGAGTTAGGCAGAGTCACACACCACCAAGATGGCGACGGCCGGAGCGGCTCACTTTGAGCTTCAAAACCGCTCTTCAGAAACCAACGGGTGACGTCACGGTAACATATTTTTATACAGTCTATGTATTCAACGCAACAAGCTAGCAAAGCTCTGCTGACGGAGCCGCGTTGCTGTGATGTGCAGTGGTGTCAGTTCATTGTTGGTTTGGCTCCAAACATGAGATTTGTTGACAATGAGAAAAATATATAAGATATAAAAAAATATATATACATAAAATCACCAGACTCATCCTTTAACTTGCAGCTTTTTGTGATTCTACCAATTTACACCATCGCCGCTAGAGCTGTGTGTGTTGCATCGCTGCGACTAGACAATCACAACCCCAAAAACAAACGGGGGCTGTTTTGTAATTCAAATGAAATTCAAGGCTTTGACTTTCAGCATATTTTGACCACAGATAAGTCTGCAGTTGAACACAATTTGAATGACAAAACTGAAAAATAGGCCGTGTTCTTTTATTTGTATTCTGTTATTTGAGTTCACTGATAAACACTGGTCTGCATTCAATAATTTAAAGCTCCATTAATCAATGTGTTCGGCCACCTGGAGGTAGCGTAACAAGCTGTAAACACAACAGCTGACATATTATCACTGGAGTAAGTTGTTATGGTGAACACATTTATTTACACAGCCAGTAAACATGGAGCAACATTTATTTAGATTCATGTTTTTGACCTGACAGATATAAGTCACTCACAATGATCTTTTTGGCTGTTTTTGTCTGCTGCTAAATGCTCCACTATGTTCACCAGCTAGCTGCTAACTCTGTCTGCTGTTTGGTGCTGAGCAGACAGTACGCTGTGTATTTATCTGAGTTTTTATGCTGAAAACAGCTGTCTGCTGTTGCTGGAAATGAGGCTGATGAGAGAGGAGATTCCCGGTCGGAAAACCACAAAAAATGAGCTAAAACGTTCAATAAAACTGAAGAGAACTGCAGATTTAGTGATGAGTGACTTTCACATTACATGTATTTATTTGAACAGTTCTCAATATATAAAAATATCAATTGGTGCAGTTTTAACACACAAAAAATCATTATTATGATACACTTTTTCAGTCTGTACATTGCTTGCAGCCATCATATCAAATCATATTGATCCTGAGCTCAGTGATGATGAAGTCGCACCACAAACTCCTGCCTTTAGCTGTCAGCCCGTGACAGTAAGCCCTCTCTCTCCGACAGCAAACTCACAATGTGACGAGGAACGACCGTCAACACCACCTGCGCTGATGATGCTAATACTCACCGGCTCATCTCGAACAGAGCCTCCGCGTTTTCATAAATCACACACATTTACACACAAAGTTACCGTTTTTCATTGTGAAAGAAGATGTAGTGAGTAAAGCTTTCAGCCTGGGAGGCACTCTGACAGGGGATGGGGTTTTTTTTTATCAGTTTGTAGTGGAGTGTCAGTTTATGGAGAGTCGAGCAGGAGCGAAGCACAGCTTAACTAGGACACAAAAAGAGCGTTTCCAGGGAGAGGAGAGCAAGGACAAGCAGGTGAGCTAGATTGGTGTGATATCACAGGAATGGCTCCGGGGCTGGAAGTGTGTTTGTGAGAATGACGTGAGGCAGCAGAGACTAATACATTGAAAAGAGCCTTTCTTCTTCAAAGCCTTCTGATCACAGGACTTCTCTCTCTCTCTCTGTCTCTCTCTCTCTCACACACATATACACAAAAACACAGCCGCGAGTGTGAACACACATCCTTCAATGCGCCCCTTCCTGCTTCTCTCCTCACCTTTCTTGCTCTTTCACAAACACACACTCCACATGTAAATGTACAAAGAATGTGTGTTATAGAAGCCTTCGGGGACGTGGCTCTTATCATGGCATGTACTCACTGGTTTGTCCTTTCATAAAAAAAATGAGGTGAGCAGACCCCAAAGGGTTTAGAAACAAGGTTGGAAGGATGTGGGACTGACACTCAGACAACCACAATATACTGGACAAAGGAAACGCACAAATGCTGTCACACTTCACACACAATCTTACTTCTATGAATACGACTAGGAGGTTCTTTTATACAGAGATCCCATAAAGAAGATCCACCATTAAGCCGCCTTTGCTTTTTTACACTGAACCAAACAAAGCTGGCATAATGCCGCCCCTGTTAGTGCTTTTACATAGCATTCTCCGGATTCAGAGGCGTGGCGTTAACACAACAGCGTTAGCTTCCTGTCCCACCGTGCCGGCTTTCCCTTTTTACACAGACGTCGATCCAGCTATGTGACTTCTTCTATAGCCGGCTTATTGGTGGAGCAGTTCTGCCCCTCCCTACTCCGTACCTGTCCGTACCTTTTATACAGAACAGGCGGAATAAAGGCGCAGCATTCCTGACTGGAACAGGCTGTTTAAAAGGGGCCGCAGCCATGCTAGCAACTCTGTAGCTGTGTCTCAAATCACATACTTCTGTTAGTACACTTTCCTGTAGTACACTGTGTACACTATGCACTTACTGGCGTTGTGTGCGAAATTTGACAGGTTAGTGTTGTCTCAAATCAAACACAGCCGTTGTGCACTTACCGGAAATGACGAACGCAAATTAGCATTAGCTAGCGTTAGCATTTGCGTTATCGTTTGCGCTATTAAATCATTACAGACTGCTAAATTAACTCAAAAAACATACTGATGGCTTATATTCGACAACAGTATAGTGGTGCTTAGTGCTAAAAAACACATGTATAACTTACATTTGTATAATGTGGCGATGTTCACCGTAGTTACAACGTACTCGGCCGCCATTTCCAGTTTGAAAAGTGGTCCCTCCCCTTCTGCTACGTAGCCAAGATGGCGACCATTGAGGGCGAGAAGTGTCCATAGTTCCACACTCAACTTTTTGACCGTTTTGAGTGCACCATCCGGGTTCTCACAGTGCATTTTTCCACACTTCTCAGTGTGAACGCACTTATGCACTCAAAATGTTAAGTGTGAGTACAGAAATATTTGAGACACAGCATGTGAGGCTAAATGCTAACTTAAGAATGCTAACATTCTCACAATGACAATGCTACCATGCAGATGTTTAGAAAGTAATGTTTATCATGTTCACAATTTTAGTTTAGCATGTTTGCTAAATTCAGCACAAATATCATGAGTTTTTAGGTATTGGATGATGAACCAAAGTATTGGACAAACTGAAATTTTGACCTAATGATGGTGTTAGATGGAAAGTCAAGGGATTATCAAAGTGATTCTTTATATTCATGCACATAAATGTTAAGGGAAATCCCTCATTATGATTCACTAAATTTTGTTATAATCCATGTTTTATTTGAAATATTTCACAGAATATGCCATGAAAGAAATTCACGGTAAGCCATTTGATAGTTGTCAATGGACCAACCAATGTTACTATAGAGCCTGAAATGACACACATACACATACAGTATGTCATGAATAGGAAAGTGTGTCCAAACTCTTGACTGGTACTGTACACCACACACATCTTACTCATACATGTGTATGAAGACAAATACAGTCTCTACAACTATAAGGTTCCTCTCCACTGAACTCTCTGGGAGACGGACCTGTGCAACAGCGGATAAGCATGTCCATCAGCAGGAAAACTTTTGTTTTAGGTACAAACATGACTCGGTAAAACTCAGGAAAACATTGCGGTTTGAGTTAAACTGCTTTGTTAATGTTCTTGGACCTTTGCTGACATGTTTAAAAGAAAAAAAAATACTCGGTTCATTGTTAAAAGAAGCAATGCTGACTGATAACTGAAACAGGAAACGAACAGCAATATCCCATGTAAACTTTATAAATAATCAATATGTAACCATTTATTTGTTTCTGTATTTTCATCCATGGTTATCCATATCAAAACTGTACGTCCAACTGTTTGTTAAATGGACAAAGACACACACACACACACACACACGCTGCTTAGTGGTGTCATTTTTTTGTGGGTAAGCGGATGAACCATGTCGCATTACGCTGGTTATTTCCAGCAGGAGATACAACAGCTGCAGGGATTTCCAGGGGACCACTTTCTGTGTTTGCTTTCGGGTGTTTGAGATGATTTCTGTTAAACTGAAGACTAGAGAGCTGTAGGAGGTTTGTGCTCCTTTGCCCTGATCAACATCCTTCTTGCCAGAGTACACCGAAAAAATCTTGCAGTTTCCTAAATCTCTACAACGGAGGCTGTGACTAAAATGTTAGTATGACCACGGATAATAGGCGCAAATATGAGAAAACAGCTATTTGGATGTTGTGATTCTGCTGCGAGATGAAAAGATATCCTCATTCACAGCAGCTTCTGTCACACAGTTATGAAGAACTATACAATTCTTTATTATTTTGTAGTTATCCGATGTGTCAAACTGATTTTTTTTTATGTAGCATCTTTGTGTGATTCAAGGTAACCATCATAATCGGTTGCTGGTCAGAACAAAATTCTATCAAAGGAAAGGACTGCCCGCACACAATATAATGTAATTTCCTGTGCTTTGTTCTCACACTAAACAAAAACAATTTGCTGCATAAAGGAGGTTTTAGTGATGAGAAATTGCTTTATACCATGTGTGGACAAGCCTGTTGCTCTTTCTAGACACACTGTTTTGTTCAGATGTTCAACACAATCACACTTCACGACACAAAGCAGAAATAAAATGCAGCCGCAAGACACATGTGTTTGTTTTAAAGGGAAATCTTTGCTTTTACTGTAGCTGACCTCTTCCTCTCTGGGGGGGGGGGGGGGGGGGGGGGGGGGTTGTTGTTGAGAGGCATTCTGGGAAATGTAGGAAGAATATATGAAAAAGTCAAGAAAGGTTAAGAGGAAAACTTTTACATCAAACGCCACAATATAATAAAATGCTTTTATTGTCGTTGCACAGCTGTACAAGGAAATTGAGTGCATCCCCTGAGCAAACAAAACACAAGCAGCAGAATCTTCAACACATCAACACACACACATGCACTGCACATTTAAGACTACACATCAGTATAAAAACAAGTATATATATATATATATATATATATATATATAGGAAAACTAGAGTTCAGTTCAGTAGGATCGTCCATTATTACACTCAGTTATTTAACATCATTCAGTTCTTTGACGGCACTCAGGTAAAAACTTTTCAGAAGTCTGGAAGTGTGGGTCTTGATAGACCTGTAGCGCCTTCCAGAACACCTCATTGATCATTACTGATCAATAAAAACAGCGTATGAGCTGCCAAATGGGAGTTCTGGCCTGGTGCCGGACCTCAGAATCACTCTGCACATCTTATATTTATCTGTGTATCAAATAGGTCTGGTGTTGTGTTCATTAACAGCTGTCTCTCTGGTGGGAAAAACAACTGGGCAGCAGGGCTTTGTAGGTCAGATTAAGGCCGCGTTCAGACTAAAGCCGGCAATGGATGAAAAACAGCAGCTCTGCCCGTTCATTTGAATGGGGGCAGTGTGTTTACTCTCTGGGGGTGGGGACTGCATACAGCTCTGCAAAAAACTTAAACCAGGCTCAACTTTTGTCAGAAAGCAACATGATGTCATCCGACAACATCGCTACGTTGGCCAATCTTTTTTTTGTTTTGTTTTTTTTTGCTTTGTACTGTTTGTTGTTGTGCTGTTGTATGTTTTGATTGTAATGGACTACAGATGCAAATTAGCTTCAAGCTAACTCTGGTGCAGTACATCATTTGTGCTTAATACTGCACACTGTCCTGTTCAATAAATCAAATCAATCACATAAGTGGGCAATCAGACCAAAGAGGTTATTTAATTTATGATTTATAGTTGTTATTTTCAACAATATGTTTCACTTTTGTTGTTTCACAGAAAATGATCGCTAACATTATCCTGAACTCTGAGGGCGTTCTCAGACCTGCACTGGTTTGTTTTCCCCCCTCGGTGCATCTCGTTTGGACAGGTCTGGACACAGCAGTCGTACTCGGGTGTGGACCAAAACAATGATACAGAGACCCTGTGAGGATGTGGTCTTGGTCTGGTCCCACAAAACCTCTGGAGTGGTTAGCTAGCGGTGGGAACATAATCTGATCTCTATCTGATCCAACCACTAGACATACTGTTGTTAGCAGAGAGCTGAGAGTGAATCGAGGTCCGACCTGGACTAGCACAACAAAGTATGTTGTGTTTTTGATATTTGGCTGATAGGAGCTTTTTCAGGACCTTCTTCCTGTGTTTTATGTGGGTGAGGAGTGAAAGTTCTCACATGGTGTGTAGTGATGCATTTCAGTTTGCTTGGATTTTTCTCTGTGTGAAAAGAAACTGAACCAAAGGGGAAAACTCACCAAGTTAACCAACTCATCCATCAGAGACCAGCTCCCACCCCCCAATATAACGGAGTCATGTGCATGCTAATGATATGCACATGACAGTAACGCTAGGTTAAGCTAATTAGCCATGCAAGCTAACATTAGGAGCTCATGTTTGAGCGAATAAAAACACTGCTCACTGTAATCTATTCCCTACAATTATTGGTTTTGGAAAGGTGGGAAAAATGACACAACCCTCTAAACTCTTTGGATACTGAATATTACTTTCTCTAACCAGTGCTTCATTCACATCGCTTCGACATGTTGAGAACTCCAAAGCTTGTTTATATAGTTGCTAAGCTACGACAGTTTTAGTTGGTATTAATGTAAGAAGTTTATGTAGGATGTATAAATTTGTTCTTGCATCTTTATTCTCAACATTTCTGGCAAAGACTCCTCTGCCATAAAACGAACAAACACTGAAAAACAGCACAGCCCTTCCCCACATGTACATCTTGAAACTGTGCCTCTCGTTTTCCCTTGTGAACTTTCTTCCTTGACATTTTCTGTGATATACAAATGGCTCTCCTCATTAGTTCATATAGGGGGTGGAGGGCGGGTGGGGGTGGGGGGGGGGGGTTGCTTTGTCGGCTGCATTTCAAGCCCAGTTTCCTGTTTCCTCATCTGTCCTATAAGCACAACCACCATGTCACCCTCACCAAAGAAAGAACAAATTGCTTTAAGTCTGTCACTCCTGAAAGCAAGATGTCATTTTTGAACCCAATTACCCACAGACATCGCAGAAACAGATGCTGTTCTGCGCCTTTGGAAACAAATGATTTGGAAATGAAAGGGAGAGAGGCAGAAGAAGAAGAAGAAGAAGAAGAAGAAGAAAAAGAAGAAGGGAGAGCATTTATCACACATGGGAGTAATGCGATCAGAAATGTATTCATCTTTAGTTGGTTGCATTTACTGGTGTGTTTGTGTGTAATGGTGCGAGACAATGTGGCCGTCAGGAGGGACGATGTCAGCAGAGCGCATTACGGCTTCAGATGAAATGTGGTGTGCAACGATTTACCGTGTTTAACGGCTGATGTATGGACGTAGACGGGAAATGAGTCAGAGACAAAAACCTAAACTCGCTGTTGATGGAGCTTCAAAAAAAAAAAGAAGGAGTTGAAAAAATAATGAAGAGACGAAAGAAAACATGTTCGTTAGCAGCAACACCCGCAGAGCTGAACATCTTGTCTTCTTCGTAGCAGCGTGTTCAACATATATCTTAAGCACACACAGCGAGAGTTCACAAAGGTCTCAGGAGATATAAGAACATATGTATTCAACATACAAACCCACATAACCTCTCCTAAGTATCTACTTAATGGAGGGAAATGGTAGCATTAACTCCTGCTGTCCGTCTCCTGGGTGTTTATATGTTGCTTTGCAGTAAAAAATATGTTGCTTATGTGTTTTTTTTTTCCTCTTTTTCTTTACATGCTTCCTCGAAATGTCTGAAAACATAAAGGTGGAGAGTAGCTCAAGGAGTTTGAACCTAATCACCTCTACTTGCTAATGCAACCATGATACAGCACATCTGTTACAAAAGAGCTACTTAACATAGCACTAAGAATACACCAAGGCAATGCTAATAACTTGGCTGGCATTCCTGTTTAAAATTCGAACAGCGGTCCAGAATGACTTTAGGGCATGAGAGAGTGATTCAGACCTGAGGATTTCACAATCAGCACGGCAGCCACGTCTTTTTTTTTTTTTTTTAATAGAATATTGTTAGCTGGAGACGCACCTTAGGAACACTCGCCAATAATAAATACACAGCGATTATGAGGTGATGAGATGTCAAAATCTGTTTGTTACAATGGCTTATTCTGGTGACTGTTGAAGTGAAGTGAGACGGCACCTGATGATCATACTGTCTGACAACATAATGTCTGGCGTGAAAGAGGGATGCTTTGAAAACACAGCACTATTCTTCTCAACAGCTTCACTACTTCACATGACTTTATAACCACACACAGTCAACATCCTTCCCACTGCTACTGTTTAAACATTTACTGTTTTTAGATGTTTTTGCAGGCAGATAAAACACAATAAATTGGAACCTGGCTGCAGGGATTTGCTTCCCGTTCAGCCACAACACTAATGTCTTGTGGCTTGTTGGTCAAGGTCTTCCTCACCAAACTGAGGAAACCGTTTCTCCTCAGAGCTGGCTTTGTGCACGGGGGCACCGTCACGCTGAGACGTTGCCAAAAAGTGGGAAGCTCTATTGTCTAAGATGCATATTGTAAGATTTCCCTTCATTGAAGCGAAAAGGCCGAAACCAAACCAGGAAAAAAAAAAACACCACTGAGCCTTAAATATGTGGAGAGAAGTGTACATACTTGTATAATTTGGATGTGAGAGTTCTCCTGTTATCTCCTTTTTACGGTTGACATTTAAGCGGATGTGTGAGACCATGTGACCCTTTTGACAAGTTGTACTTTGAAAGCCTTTGCTGCTCCCTGATTACCCCTGAGAGCTACTCACCAACAAAGTGTGTGTTTGTGTGTATGTGTGTGTGTGTGTGCACAACTCTCATTGACTTTCTCCCCCATTTGTATACACACACACACACATACACACACACATACACACACACACCCCACCGTACCGCAGTGACACCGAGGCTGGTTGAACACAAAAGCCTGCTGGCCGTGACCTATGTGGGCTGAATGCTAACAGAGGCTAAGGAATGCACGCCACCGGGGCAAACACACACACACACACACAGACACACACACCTTTTTTCGGAGAAGCACTTAAAAACACAGTCAGAGTTGTTGACTTGTAGCTGCTGTTGGGATAAGAGACAGCGCTAGAGAGAGAGAGAGAGAGAGAGAGAGAGAGATGGGGGTGGAAATGTAGCGCTGTGCCGCCGACAGGCAGGATCAATGCAGGGCACTTATGAAAAGAATGCTCACTGCTTGTAAGATTTACACTGAATGCCCAAGCATTTTTTTTTTTTTCCCCCCCCCCCCCCCTTATCCTGCTTGTTTTTCCCCTTTCAGAGAGGATTCTTAGCAGAATGTCCCTCGGTTTGATACCGTCGGATGATTTTTTTTTTTTTTTTTTGCTAACAAGCTGCGCAAACTGAGTTATTGAAATTGTTTTGGATGTTTGTTCAGAAAAACTCTCTCTGTTGTCTGAGCTCTCTAGGTGATTCATAGAGCGAGCGCTAATCAAAATAGCATTGATGTTCTGATTCAAACATCTTGACAAGGAACATGAAGCCTTTTGTCTGACTCTCTTTGATTACTTCTCCAGCTAATGGCAGCGTTTGTGTCAATAAAGTCTGAATATGAGTGTGTGTGTGTGTGTGTGTGTGTGTGTGTGTGTGTGTGTGTGTGAACTATTTTGATTAGCGGCGGCCCGCAAACAGCCACAAAACTGCCCACTGGATTCCCAGATAGTCTGGCAGCATTTAGCTTTGACCTTTGACCCCAGGGGTAGTTTGGGTAGGACTATGGGAACACAGTGGGACAGTGATTTTAGGGTCTACTCCATCATCTGGTATAACAAGCTCACAGTAGGGGGAGGGGGGGGGGGGGCAGGAAGGAGAGGAGGAGAAGAATGTAGGAGGAGACGTGGAGGAGAGATAAAGAAAGGAGTTAACTCCTGAAGGAAGGAAGGAAGGAAGATTTTTTGAATGTTTTTTTCTTTTACAAGGTCGTCGTGGTTACCGCTGATGCTTCCTCTCGAGCTGTCTTCCTCCTGCCAATCAGCGTCTTTGTAATGACCATGAATTTGCTTCTATCTCCTGCCTTCACCTTGGTCTTTCCCTTTTCCTCTCTCCTTTATTTTCTCTCCTCTATTGTTGGACTTTTTTTTGTCTTAACTTTCAACTTCCTTCGCATCCTGTCAAACAGCTCTGACAAATTACGTTCATTTACGACTAAATTGCACGCAAGAAAAATACGCTTTGCTAGAAATGTAATGATGTTTTCTCTCAACGTGATGAGAAAATCTTGCAAAAATGTTTAATGGGCGTCTGATGAGTGAAATTTTCAGACAATTTAGTTATTTTTCTTTGCAAATATCTGATCCCCCATACAGAAGTTACATAGGTGACAATAAATTAAGAATAAATGTATGTATATTTAATCTTATACTCATGTAGTTTAACTTAAGCTGGTTTTTTTTGCATTTTTCCCATTTATGTAGACATATTCACATATGTCATCATGGGATATATTCACATATTCCCTCTTTATGTAGATAAATTAGGTCTCCATATATGTGTAATATTCTCATTTCCTTTTAATATACAATACAAGCTTGTAGTACAACATCTGCTAGTAAAAGTATATTAATATTAAACTCTTTATAGTTGTGTTCAGACACTGGCAGCACTTGTTCAGGGAAAGATTGTCTTTATTAAATACAGAAAAAAAAAGCCTGCAGTGATTTGAAGTTTAACATGTTTATTAATATTTCACTGAAACTACGATCTGTCACCGACCTGCGTCTTTTACCACCTCGACCTCCTTCCTCCAACTGCAGTGTGATGTATTAATGTAACACTTCATTCTCTCACAAACTGTTACCTGTGGCTGTAATCCAGGCAGGTGATACGTTTGCCAACACAACAAATTAGTAATATATGGATGTAATTTGTAGGAGACAGGTTGACTTCAAACGCCAAATTGGTCAATTTGCCGCTGTGTTTCTGGGCTCTGACCCCGAACTAAAGGAGTAAAATTTAGGAACTAACTTTTTGAAAGTGCAATACTTAGTGAGTGGAATTAATTTGCATATATGTATTTTATCTGCCTTCTTTGCACGGTGGGTAATTACAAAGGCAAGCTCGTATCAAGATGTCGATTTCAGCTTCTTGGAAATCAGTCTGGCAGCCTTTGATTTAAAAAAAAAAAAACCTTTTCATCTATTCTCTCCTCCTCCTCCTTACCTCTCATCTCCCTGTCTTTCATCAGAAGTTCACCCTGTCCCCCCCCCCCCCCCCCCTACTGTGACCCCCACCATCTGCCCGGCGACAGGTGAGGAGCCCGAACGACATGAGAGACAGATGAAGACGGACGGTGACGGCAGCGACGCCGCCGCTGTGTGTGTGCTTACACCGGGAGTGTTTGTGTTCACGCGAGGGGTGTGTGCGTTCACGCTGACCTCCCGCGGGGGGTTCCCGCACTGAATCCACCTGAAAAAACACACAAACAAACAAACAAACAAATAAACCTCGGCCTGTTAAAACACCACACAAATAACCACAAACAGTGCTTCTATTGCTTCTGCTGCCTTATATCAACAACCACAGCACACACACACACACACACACACACACACACACAGATGGTAATGCAAGTCATATCTTTTCCTTTTCCTCTTGTGTGTGTGTGTGTGTGTGTGTGTGTGTGTGCCAACTAAACAAACAAAAGGTAGCAAACAAAGCGGATTGGACAACCTGAATAGTATAAACATCGCTTTAAAGGAGACTTACAGCACACCTGCTGCAGTCCAATACATACCATAAAAAGACATGCACACACACACACATACACACACACACACACACACACACACACACACATATACTGGCTCATTTGAATGCCAACATAAACACTTGAGTAAACAGCCAGCAGTATTTCAGTGCCAGATTAAGAAACTCATCTAAACACCTGTACCAACACTTTTTATTTAGAACTCACTACAATAGGCTGATGCTTCACCCCCCCCCCCCCCCCCCCCCACACCCCCACCCCCAACACACACACACACACACACACACACACACACACTCCTGAGCAGGCGAGTGGTTAGTGCTTTGCTCAAGGACGCTTCAAAAGGACACTCAGCCTCTACTCTGATCAAACCCGAGACTTATAACAGCAGGAGGTCATCCATCCATCCAATGATTTGGTTCGCAGAACAAATTTAAAGAAAAAAAAAAAAAGCTTTTGACTCATCAGTCAACAACAAGACTAAGCATCTACCGCCATGCTAGCAGCTATTTGTACATGGTCTGTATTTACGCCCAGCGGTGCTTAGAGCTAAAATGTCAGTGTCAGCACGGTGCCAACACGGTGGCATTTAGCAGGAATAATATTTACCATGTTAACTATCCTTTAGTTTAGCAACTGAACACAACATTCCCTTAGTGTTGAGGGTATCTGGTCTCAAACCGATGATCATCCTTTGGGACTATGAACGCCTGCACAATGACAACCAACCCGGCTAAAAAAACAGTGAAAAATACATAAACGTTTCCATTGCAGAGCTGAAACATTGATTGCAGTGTCAACAAAATCTTATAAATGAGCTATGTGAGCAGCAGAGTATCTTCTGTTCAAAGTTGGACCTTTGGTGTTTGGCTATGAAGTGAATTTTTGACTAGATGTGTGTTGACTAGACTTTTTCCCACCTGTCTCAGGACTCAGTGGGGTTCCCCTGATGTCGGCTGTGACAGCAAGCAAGCAGCAGCTGTGTGTGACATCTCAGATCACCAAAATTAAAAGGAACTCTCTTATTTTACCAATCCCACATGGTAAATTAAGCCTTGAGCTTCGATTATTTTGTCCTAAATCTGCTTCTGATTCATGTCTTTCTATTGAACGTTTGAATTTTTTTACTGCTTTATGTTGTAAAATCCAAACAGATGACAGCACATTTGATTTGGAAAGTGGCTTCTGAAGTGTTTGGATAATGTCAAGTTCTTATCTGAGCATGTTTTTATTCTTTACTTATAATAGGTCTTTTTTCCCAGCAGACATTTTGAACACAGGTGTTACTAATACCTTCTATTTAAGTGTCCCGGTAAGCCACGACAGTGTGACAATGAGCCAACGTGCACAACAGCAGGACCTTGAAACTTAAGCAGCTAAATGGAATCCAGTCGTCATTCATTTTATTATTTACAACTGTGACTTTTCTACTATGACAAGGCCGCGGCTTCTATTATTTACACCTTGCACCAAAAAAAAAAAAAACTGTACAAGAGAACTGAGAAAGATAAAACTGGAAACATGAATCATATTGTAGTTTATTTTCTTGTAATCAATCTTCAAAAGATGGCGGTTGAAGTAACTGTGTTTTAAGTTTCTGTGCTACTAAATGTCTTTGTTTTTCTTTTTTACAATGTGAACCAATGTTGTAAACAAGTGTAATATTAAAGCTAAACATATGTCCAATGCACACACACACACACACACATACATACATACAAATACAGATGTCAACGCTATAGTTTACAACTTGTGAAAACTATCTGCTCTGTTGTACACAGGCAGACAGAAGCACGACAGCACCTGTCATCAGGGGCTCTCATCATAGGCTGCTTCTTATCTGTCATCAAAAGGAGTGTGTGTGTGTGTGTGTGTGTGTGTGTGTGTGTGTGTGTGTGTGTGTTGTGTGTATTCCCGAGGCACTGGTGTGTGCATAAAAGTTTGTGTCTGGATGTGAGTCAACACATATTTAGTAGGAGTGACTGCTAAGGGAGATAAACTTTAAAGAACGTTGTTGTGGTTTGCAGCAGCAGCAGCAGCAGGGAGTCAATCTAATATACATTTTCACTGTAAATGTAACAGGTGTCTTAAACATCTTCACTTTTAATATCTTTCTTTAAAAGCACAGCTAATATCTGTTGCAGATATATGTGTGCAGTACCAGTTTAGACACACTTTCTCATTGAAGTTAATAGGAAGTAGGTATTGCAAATTTCTGTGATTTTTTTCTGAACTGAAACACAACTAGGGCTGCAACTAATGATTGTTTTCATTATCATTTAATCTGAGGATTTGTCGTTTAGTCGGTCTATGAAATGTCAGAAAATGGTGTGAAATACTGAAGACTAAAGAAAACACAAAATATTCACATGTGAGAAGCTGGAACCAGAGAATTTGGAAATTTCTTCTTGAATGGACTCAAAGAGAGCTAAGTCTCTGCTGCAGATTACTGTAATTACCAGTAATGCAGTAACAAACGGAAGCAGATCGGAAAACAACGAGGATCTGCACTAAAATATGAGCAAATATACTTATCAAACAGAGGGAATTAGAAATATAGCCTCTGTCAAATATAAGCCTGCTTCCAATAAAACCTGGTGCCCTCTGCAGTTGTGGTAAATAAAGACCCCAGCCACTATTATAGAAATTACGGTAATTTTGTTTACTTAGTTAATATGTAGACTGGACTCAAGAGAAGTGTTTTTTTTATTTTTTATTTTTGTTTATTTAGTTAGGATGTAGACTGGTCCTCATCAATATTTATTTATTTATGTTCACTTAGTTAATTTATAAAGTTAATCTACCTACATTGTGTTCTTTAGTATTTTTGATATTCCAAATTGTTTTAGGGTTCTGGGTTTTAGGGTTCTGGGGTTTTAGGGTTCTGGGGTTCTTGACATGTTGTTGAAGGACAAAATTAACTGTAAGTTGGTGTCTGGTCCACAAGTAAAAAAGTAAATCCCCCATATAAGTTCTACATTAAACCATTTAAACACCTTTGTTTGAGTCAGATGTCATGGTTTGTTGTAATTGTTAGGTTTTGAAAACTTAGACTACAGTTTTTGACTTGTGTTTTTTCCAGAATATCTTATTTAATGACAGTCTGGGTCACTGCCACCAGCAGTTTACTTCAACAATGTCTTTGGCAGTTAGCAGCCTGTCCTGGTTCTGTTCTGTTACTGTTGCAGCAAATGACGTTGCTTACGTTCAACATATAAGCAAATATTGTCTCTTTAGACACCATTACTAGAGCAAGATGAGTTTATTATAGCTATGAATGTCTAATGACTTGTTTTGTGTGTATGTAGCTTTTAATTTATTATTATTATTATTATTATTAATATTATTATTTGACTTTTTGTAATCACTTAAGTGTCAACCAAGCTAGCCATTTCAGGCTAATGTGTTGCTAAGCTAAAGTGTTGCTAATGTGTAACATTCACTTTAAACTATGTTAAACTACTGTTGGGCCATCTGTGTATCTGAATATTATATAATTGTTTTTTTCTTGGATGCTGTAATGCTCATGTTAGATTAACTTATGAAGATGTTATATTACACTTGATATAAAAAATGTATGTTTTTTCTTTGATGAGCTCTGTTTCCTTCTTTAGATATCAGAGGAGCAAAAGAGTCAGCAGTAAGTTGAGATCTAATATGCAGTTACTTGTATATGCTCATTAAAGTATATGTGGTCTACCTCTTGTTTCCTCTCTTGTATGTCTACAGTATCTGAACCAGAAAATCATGTTTTATTAAACACTGTTTTTACAGATTTACATTTCCTCAAGTAAACACTCCTTAGGTCATGAACTCTAGCGGGAAACCTGTTTAATGAAGCGCACCTATATGCATAAGGAGGCCATATGAGTCACTAATGCAGCAAAACTTATGTTTATGTTTTATTGTCAAGCAGTTACACGGCTTAGCTTTAAACTCTCTCACCTCTCGTTCCGTTATTTGCATGAAACGCTGATCTCTTTGCACCTCCCCTACCACCCATGCACACTCCATAACCAAAGGAAATAACTAAATTGGACGTCTTCATGCTTGCACTTCAGTACTGAATTCTTTGACTATCTTCTCTGTCAATCTCATCTCTTCATCACTACCTAAAGCCACCCTATGGAGTTTTCTTGTTCAGTGTAATAGCATAAAATTGTGGCTAGAAATATCACATCATCTACAGGCCTTTGCATTCATCCTGCGTGTACACAAGAAACAAACAATACAGGGAAATGCTTGTAAAAACATTCCTCTGTAGCTCTACTAGAGGTCAAACACTGCCCTGGATACCTCTCAGTACATATTGAGTAATTTTAGATGTCACATCCATAGAGTTGTGGAACTGTTCCTGAAAACTTGGCTGCACTTCACATTAACTACAGACTCATTTTTTAAGATGTCTAAAAGCACCTCAGATAATGAAACACTGTTGGTAACGCCAGATAAACCACATATGACAACAACAACATATTTCACAATAAATCTACATGCTATTTAAATACGGCCACATTGTGAAGCTAGGTACGCTTCAATCCATCTGTTTTTATTTGTATTTTCAGTTTGCGAAAACCTGAGAGGAAATGCTAAAAATTCGCTAAAATCCTTAAAAATCACAAAAATGTTTTAATACTTAGCTGAGATGAATAGGGTAGGTGTATTGATAAAAGCAAAAACCTGGCTGCAGCAACATGGCGGGTCATCAGTAGACAAGAAGTATACATACTAGGAGTGTACCCGAATACAAATACGTTATTCGGCAAAGCACAATTTTTAGAATATTTGTTTCATACAATTATTTTAAAAATTATTTGATTTCAGGAAGAAAAATAAACCAGGTCAAATACCAGAGTGCAGGTCACTTACATTGCTATCTCAGTGTCTCTCCTCTGCTCCGCTGTCATATCTATAAGCAGGTCTCAATGAGGGGAGTCACATCCACCTGCTACATGACGCACATTTCCTAATTTGGACATCACTCCCAGAGTTGGGGGTGTTCCCCAGAGATAAAGCTGAACTACTGACACACACTTCATGAACAAGCTTCATGAACACTTTAATTTTCTAAAATTAAAAGCGTAATACAAATACAAATAATTTTGCTGCCTCAACAAATACAGATACAAATACAAATACTGGACCCTCTGCACATCCCTAATACATACATGCATTCAGTGTCAGTTAAAGTTCCTGTCGTCCCTTTAGAGCCTATGTACCACTGAATGTAACAAATATCGCAAAGAAGAACCACTTCCTCCACATGTCGTCATGACTTCCTGTGTACAGATGACCCTTGTGATCCCACCTGATCTCCACCATGAAGTCCGCCATGTTGCTGCAGCTTACGTTCCACTGAAAACACTAAAAAAATAGTGAAAACATCAAGATCTGTGTGGAGCAATGAGACTGTTGAACATTCCTGTCATGTTTTCTACATTTTTGTTTCCACTATTTGAGATTTCACTGGCACTTTTTTTAATGACGCCGTCTCATTCTCATCCTCTTCTTCTGCGACTGTTTAACGGCCCAGACGAGAGAAATAACGCTATAAAACTGTTAACTCTACTGACCAACTCCTAATCTTCACATAATGGTAGCGGATGGAAACAAGCATTAATTCAAATTTTCTTCTGCTGATAATTTCTTCTGTTTAAATTTGCACTACATTTGGATGGAAACTTCGCTTCTGTCTCTCTTTAAGTTTCTCTCTCTCTCTCTCTCTCTCTGTGTGTCTGCTTATCTTTCTCTCTCCATCTCCTCGCCTCTCTCCTCCACCTCAAAGGGAAAAGTAATCTGGGAAGCAGATATCTCTCACACTCCCCCTGAATAATGAATGGGGCTTGGGAGTTCTCCCACACAGTAGTTCAAGCCCCTGATCAGTATGCCAAATACAAGAACACACACACCACTGCTGTCGTTGAGAACTCTTTAACTCCTCAAGTTTCGGACATTCACTTCTTATAGCTAAAACTAAAGTGCAGGCCGGTCTGCTAGGGGAGGACAAAGTGTCACACGGAGCTCATTCAAACCTCACTGTGTGCAGAATATACTTGATTTTTCTTGCTTTCTTTGCAGCTTGATAGAATATACAAGCTTTTTCTTGCAGTAAAGATATTCTATAGCCCCCCTTCATTACCAGAACCACTATAAGAAGCACTTTGAAGGCTCTCACTGAGTGCATTCCTCCCCTTCAGTTGACTTTTTTTTAGGCTCCAGTCTAGTGGAATTATTGATCAAGCTCCTTAAAGGAGAGAGTATGGAGTTAAAGGGTGAGAGGAGGTAGTGTGTGTGTGTGTGTGTGTGTGTGTGTGTGAAGGAGAGCAGGGAAGCTGGGAAGCAGTCTTGTATTCTCACTGCAGGGGGAAGGCCCACCCAGGCTTCAACCAGTCCTTAACGGGAAACAATAGGTTGTTCGTCAGCACTTTCCAGAACGACCCATAAAAACGTTCCAAAAAAACTACTCATATAAGGTTTACTGCCACCCTGATGGTTAAGGTATCATAAAGTTAAGTCCTGGTTAACTTAATGACACCTGTGGTTGCTGTTGCCAGTGGAAACGGTAAGTATGTTTTTATTAAAACGCTTTCCAGAGAAGAGTTCCATTCATAATTACACGTGTATCGACCGTGTAGCGCTGCGAACATGTCTCGAGTGGCTGCTTTGTCAGAAACCTGGTGTATCTATTTCTAATAATGCAGTCAAACAATCCAAATTCTAACAGTGTGTTCAGACAGAAAGTGAAGCTAATTTTTTTGGGTGGGAGGGGGGGGGGGGGTTCGTTAAGCCCTGGGATATGTGTTAATTTTTCAAGCTGAAATATTTTTCAAACTTGCGCCGACATGTCTTGGCGTCAAATTGCATCTTTCTGTTGACTTTGTATGCGGCGGAGTCACCTCTTCTGTCTGAACTCACAGTAAGAGGATTAATCGCCTCGTGTTGTTTTGATGAAGACGACTGGAGAAGAATGACAACAATGTCATCCGTCTCCTGAAAATATTGAACATTGAAACCTCGTCTTTTCACCGGCTCGACCGGCGCTCAGCCCTTCGCCTTCGGTATGAATGAATTCCTGTGGTTACAGTTTGGAAAAGTAAAAGTCCCACCAGTAACAATGAAAGCTTAGAGAGGCAATTACAAAATGCAAATATATTTAATGGTTATTGCAGAAAAAAAAAACAGAAGGCAGACCAAACATGTGGTTTGAAAAAAAAAGACATTTTAAAGATTATAGCCTCAATTTCAGGCAACTAAAATACCTTGAAGGGCAACTTTTACACATCGTGTTAAGCTCACCAGTCATAATGAGCATTACTCAGCCTTAGAAAACAGTTGTATAATGTCTTCTGTGGCTCTAGAGAGAGCTCTCTAAAGTCTCAGACAATAATCTTAATGATATCATCATGGTAGCATCGGTTTGGCTCGGAGACTGAACAGCTGACTTAACAGAAAGCTTCTTTTAAAAACAATGAACTGATCTACTTACAAGTATTGTGTGTGTGTGTGTGTGTGTATCTAAAGCCTGTTATATATTTTATTTGTTTGTGCCCTAGAGCTCTATTGTTGTCCTAAAACTATTAAAAAACATGTCAGAGAGTATTGAGAGACAGACAGACAGACATTTAAACCTATAAAATAAAGACTCCAAACTGCTGCCTCAGTGGTTTTGACGCACGGCATCACAGATTGATGCACAACGGAGCTAAAATAGAGTAAATATTGGATTTATATTCAACAGGTGGATTGAAACAAGACTCTGAATGAATGATAATGTTGTTTTTTAACTGCTGGATGTGGAAATAAGCAAGAGAATAAGCAAGAAGTGGCCAAAAAAATCAGTTATTGCAAGTTTAACAGCACAGATGTCTTCTCATCCATGTGTCCAAAACAAATCTGTCTCTATATTCAAACACTATTTTGCTGTTTAAGTCTCTCAGATAGAGGACCTAGTTTCAGCATCCACCCAGCTGAAGTTTCCTCAGACATGACACCGGATACATGCTGGCTTCTGACCTCATTGTGTGAGGAGGGCAAAAGGAAAGATAATTTCCCTCAGGGGAGTTAATTAAGTATCACATTATTACCATTATTTATCTCCCAGGTGCTCATTATATCGGCTTTGTGTGGGCAAAACGTAACCGACCTGCTACACCACACAAGTCAAACTAGAACCTGAGAATTATCAGGTAGTTTTTCTTTTTTCCCCTCAGGTGGTTAAACAGGCGCATAAACACACACACACACACACACGACAAGATCACATACACAGATACACTCATAAAATCCCATTATGTACACGCAACATTATTTACTGTACAAGCAGTCAACACACACACCCATAGAGACACAATAGAGTCTACCAAACACACATTCTCTCTCTCTCACACACACACACTACCGAAGCAGCTCAACCTTCGCTCGGCCCATGCCATCTCAGTTACAGCTCTCTTGTAACGTACTAATGTAAAGGAGAAGTCCCAGTGTGTGTGTGTGTGTGTGTGTGTGTGTGTGTGTGTGTGTGTGTGTGTGTGCGGCAGGGCAGGGCAGGGCAGGGTACGGCAGGCCTGGGGCCAGCCAGACAGACAGGCTGGGCCAGTATATATTTACCCTTACCGAGGGGAGTGGAAGTGAGGGATTAGTTACAACAACAGGCTGGCTGCTCTGTGAGACACAATGCAGGAGGAAAAGGGACAGAGCCGAACGGGCGGCGAGGAAGATGAGGCGGCTGCTGAGGTTGCGTCTGTGTGCACTTCAAGGCCGGATTACCAACTGGGTAAAGCGAGTTACTGCTCAGGGTCCCCAGAAGCCCAGGTTGACTCCATATAATCCATTCACTCCATCATACTGTATTTTTATTAACTGTTGAATTAAATCGAAATTTTCAGCGCTGAAGTACAATAACAACTCTGGCAGGTCCTTCATCCTGCATCTTGTGGTCCTGGTCTTGAAGAGAGACTCAAAATCTAGTTTGAAGACTTTAATAATTGTAGTTTATATTGAGCTCATTCATTGTAAAGTTGTGTTTTTATCAAACTGCACACAGGAAATTGAAGGACAGGTAGTGTTATCTGATCATAGGAGTGCTGTAAGGCTGCAATCAGCTGTTATTTTCATCATCATTTTTTTTCTTTAATAATATTTATTGATTGTTTGGTGTATAAAATGTCAGAAAATAGTGGAAAATGTAAATCATTATTCCCTGAAGCCCAAGTTAACATGTTCAGATGATTTGTTTCGTCTGACCAACACTATAAAAACACAAGATGTTGAGTTTGCTATCATGGAAAACTTAAGAATTTTTCGCATTTTTAAACATTATCACTCTCACATCATAACATTCAGAAGTCGACTTACTGTATAATTAGTGGTGAAAGCTCGTAGTTAATAATGACAAACTGCTGGTGAGTCACGTCTGACAATTGATCCGATCCTGTTGACAGATCGTCGTCTCCTCGCTGACTGCTGAGCTAACGTTCGCTAACACAGATTACCTCTACTATCTGCTAGCTTTAGCTGTCAGTTCTTGACTGTTATCTAGTTACAACATACAGGGCTTGAAAATGACGTGCAAAGTCTAAATTTTTTTATTTACTCTGTTTTGAATCAATGTCAAACACACAAAACATGATGAAAAAAGAAAGAGAAAAAGACTTAGAATAGATATATATGAATATACTTACACATACACTTAATGCAATTTATATATATCGACTCATCACTCTGTTGGTCTTTTTAAACACCAAGAAGAGTCTTTATGTTCACTACTAATCTAACAGTGAGAAGCTTTCAGTTTGGATCCTGCTCTTGATTTTATGAGGGACGGCTGTTGTTGTTGTTGTTGTAACAGGACATTTTATGTTTTAATAGGCGAGAACCCAAGAATTAATGCATATTCAACAATTTTCCCAAATAATTATTACCTCTAAAAAAACGACAAAAAACAAGAACAACTTTTAGCAGCTAATACAGATCCAGCCTCGGTCAAGCCACAGAGTGGTCTGTTGGTAGATTCACTGAGAAAAAAAATACCCACAAGGCATTCCTTAGATCCTAAACTTATTTTTACTCTCATTGTAAATAATTAGTGGTTAGTCTGATTATCAGCGAGATTATTATAAACTGTTTTTAAAGTTGATTTATAATGTTTATATATCACCACAAGTTCTCAAAGAGCACTAGAACTGTTCCAAGTTTTAGCTAAAAAATTTTTTTTATGGAAAAGTGGCAGAAAATTCAGTCATAAGAAAAAACCCCTGTGTTGGATCTTGTAATGAAAGTGCTGTATAGTGTGTGTGTGTGTGTGTGTGTGTGTGTGTGTGTGTGCCACCTAGTGACACTGAAGTAAATTAGAGTAACAATAAGACAACCATTAAGGAAGATTGAGGTAACGAGAGACAGTAAAAAGCACAAAAGGAATAGAGCAGTGAAGCCCGCCAGGCCCCCTTGTTTGCCTGTCCTGCACAAAAATGGCCGTCCTGAGGGAGGAACCAAAACATTGGAAAGGGCCAATTGGCCTCTGTGACCCTGTAAGTGAGCGATGGATAATGTGGAGGGCCAAAGGGCCTCTGGGCCTGGCTGGTGTACTGTTTCCCCTTTACAAAAACGAAAGCACAAGTCACACATACATAACACAGGTGTGTGCACGCAGGCGTGAAGGCACATGTACACATACAGTATCATATGCACGGTCATATATGAGTACATAATGTGTGTAGGCAGGTATGCACACACACACACACACACATACACTGCTCATTGTAAATGGGTTGAGACAGTGTTTGTTAGTGTTTCTGATGAGGAAACTGAAAAACAGACCCCCCTCCTCCTCTCGTCTTTGTTTTACAGACTGTTCCAGAAAGGAGTTTGACTGGTTTTCCTTTTCTCCTCGTTAGCGAAGAATGTGTGAGGGGAGGGCGGTCAGTGAAGAATGCCAGGCGACTAAGCTTTTCCGTTTTTACTTTTTGGAACCTGGAACTCATGTTTGTTGTTATTAGACGAGAGAGCACCTCCAACTTATTATAAAGCTGCTCGGGACTTGACAAATGAGTAGAAGGAGTCCAGGTTTTCTGGAGCGGGCAGGACGCCATTTTGCTGCTGGTGTTTTCTGCAACGTCATGATTTCCGTCTACTGCCCTTTTTACCCAAATAATTACCTCAAGGAGCCGGGATCCCAAAAACCTTGTTCATTGTTTAAAAAAAAAAAAAAAAAGCATACCAGATATTTTAATTAGTCTGGGTTTCTGGGGGAGACTGCATGTACTCATACAGTATGTTGTGTAAATGAGAACATTTATCAACAGCAAAACAGGAATTTTTTAAAAATATGAAGGGTCAAAGTGAGCTATGGGTTTAATAGAGTAAATTCTCCCACACTCTGCTCTCATAAAATCATCGACAGCTGCAACTTTTAAAGCTGACTCATGAGATGTTTGTTGTTTGTCCTTTATAACCATCAGAGTAGGGAGAACTAAACTTAATAGATTTCTCACATAACAGGCCGATCATTACTGGTAGTCTTTTATAAACTGTTGCCAGGATTGTGGAAGTTCAAGACTTAATTGTCCCCCGAGTTTGTAATGTTGCCTAACCAGAAAGTTATTCCGACACACAACGATTCTAAAAGAAGGTAACACACACACACACACACACACACACATTGTAAGGAAATTAAAAGTGAAAACAATTAGGAGCAGAATGTAATTACTTCCCACAAAAACAACACAAAGTCAATCCAATCCAATCACGTAATATAGAGGAATTTTTACAGACTTTACGCCGACTCATCTTACAATACACAACCTGTTAGACTGTGAAGGTAAAACAAAATCAATATTTCTACCATACTGATAAAAACATGCTATTCTCATAATACATGTTTATATTTGTTTTTCCTACAGAGAGCAGTGCTGAATAAATACACTCCTTTACCTGTAAAATAACAGCTTTTTACATTATGTCCTTATCTTTGTTTTTTTTAAATCTAATTTTATCTCATTTTTAACAACTTTTAAATACTTTAATATAGATTTATTCTTGACTTTATCTATGATTTGTGCTGTTTTAACAGTTTCAAAGCTTCTAATTGAATAAACTGTGTTATTTTGTTGGTTCTTGATGAACGGTTTTGTTTACAGTTCTTATGTGTCTCTTTTGAAGTCTGAACATTGTATTTGTTTTATATGTATTTCCTTATACTTTCACAATAAGTAATGTGTGCATATATACAGTCATTTCAGAAATCTCTAATTTTATACAGTATCAAAATTGACTTTGGCACCTTTATGTGGTTTCAAGTATAATTAATTATCTATTATTACACTCAACAATTAATTTCATACACTTAATTTATCATGTTTGTTTTGTAAATTTATTATGTGAGAACTAAAGATTATAAATTTAGTCTTTCATATATTTCATTTGTTTTTTTCTTTTAATCGAACCAACTCCTAATAATTTTACTTCCTTACATCATCCAAAAGTCGAGCTTGACGGTTTATGTTCTTGTAAACAGCAGGTTTAACTTACTTGTTTTTGACTACTAGCTTTCGACTGCATCTTGTGGCCTTCCTCGGTGGACAGAGTTAGTACGTAGATATCATGGAGATGGTTTAATTATAACGTGGTTATGATTCCATGCTTGGGTTACATGATAAAAACTAAACCACTTTCATGACAAATGAGTAACTCCATCAGCTGAAGAAGGCCATGAGATGTGGCTGAAAGCCTCAGAAACAAAAAAGCATGTATTGAGTATGTATTGAGAATTTTTTGTTTCAAATACTTACACAGAAAAATAAACTTGCAAATAAAATGAATTTAAGTGTACGTACAAAATAAACAAGAAGGGGCCAAACACTGAGCCTTGGGGAACACCACAAGTAAACTTTAATAATTCTGAATTACAGTGATCTATTTGTACTGGTACTGGAAACTATTCTCCAGGTAGCAACATAAACATGAGTGTGCACCCCCCAAATACCTCATTTTCTTCTGTAAGCAGTAAGCATGGTCAATGGTATCAAATCCATATGCATCAATACATGAGACCAAAAAATACCCTCACTGATCTCATCACTCATTATTATGAACCTATATGTCAATATGTCCTCCACTAATTCTATTTATTCCAACAAATTAGTTATTTATTATTATTTTCCAAAACCATATTACTGGTCATGCAGTATATTATTATTTATTCTGTGATTAAATCATCTTTTATTTAACAATTATCTAAAGGTTCTCATAGAGAACAATGAGAGCAAAAAAACTGTTCCATAATCATTCTTCAGTACATACTGTATGTATCTACAGCTTTGTAAATAGGAATGATTTTACACATTTTCATCTTGGAGAAAATTACTGCAGATATATTATAGTCATTGTTGTCACCACACACTGTTTTTCAATAGAAACAGGTCAACTGCACTCCTGTTTCTTAATCTTGAATTTTATAATCAGAATATTCAAACCAAGTCTTCTGTTACTTTCAGCATTTGGACAACAACACTTCCAAACGTCTTGAGGTGTGTGGTCTTGTTGATCTGTCCTTTCTTGTTGATGAGGTCATGTGACAGCACACCTGTGGGTGCTGAAGCAGCTCTTTGTGTGTCGACGTTGCCGTCCCAACATCACTACGTCATCTGTGGTTTTTTGCATTGGAAGCTGTGAGTGTGTGCCTTTGATTTGCAATGCAATTAAATGAATGAATAATTATAATTCATAGATTAGTATTTTAATATTTATTATGAAATCCAGCCAGTATCAGCCATGACCTGCACTGGTTGCTTTGATTAGTAGATTTAAATGATTAACTAACTGAAAGAAGATGTAATCAGAATGGATTTACAGTTGTCTAAAATCAAATGGGTTAATTAAATTAAATTGTTAAAATAGATGCATAGACTACATTAAATGATAAATTCAGTACTAAAATATATATTTTCTCAAATTAAAGATGCAGTTTGCAAGATTTTTAAGCAGTGAAACATCTCAAAAGTCTTATCAAGACTCAAGAGGAATAAATAAGTGAAGCTCCTCTGTGAAGAACTCATCACAGAACACTGATTTGCGGATTTTGCTTTGCAAAATTTATTTATTTTTTTAGGTCAGGCATTAAAAGATACGGCTTCAAACTCATAATATCTTACCCATCAGAATCTGGGCATGGTTATAGAAGTTGTGTACGGCGAGGCTGTTTGCCTGAAGATGATCAACAATGTCAGACACATCATGTCAAAACAACTTGTCCACTTGATATTTTAAAACCCTGCTGTACCAGAAGCGCTGTGTTGTTTGATCCCCTTGAGTTATCCTGAACCCACAGCCATCCAACGAACTGACTCTGACATCTGATCATGACCGGCTGCTGGTACTAATGGCTGCTTGAGAGTTTGTTAAAGTGGCTCCCTGTAGCTTTTTGTGGAAAAACAAAACCAAAAATCAATAAAAAAAAACGTCTTTTCTCACTTACCTCTGCATGTAGTTTTGGATTAGTGTGTAAAGGTTTCTGTTTGTTAGATTTCAACAGTTGTCAAAGTAGCAGTCTTTATTATCAACAGTAACATAGACAATGTTTCTGGAAGGTACACTATTATTATTATTATTATTATTATTATTATTACTGAATTTTTTAAAGTGTCTACGGATGTTGATACAAGGTGCTTCAGTCGACATAGTGTTTGCTATCAGTCATTAGCAATTTAATCTGTCTGCCCATATACAACATTCAGTATTTAGCATCGTGCTGTTAAGTCTGAGGGTGATGCTAGTTAGCGTAGCTTGCTAATGTTACATGACTTTTCCTGTGTGGTATTTCAACACTCAGACACTAGTGAGCTCCTGCACAAAGTGCTGCGTTTGCACTGCACTAGAGAAAGGATGGTGTCTATAGATAGCTGTCTTTCTCCATATGTAGTAAGTATTTGAGGTCACAGATGGGTCGAAGCAACAGGTTGCCAGCTGGTGTGCTCAAAACTGGCTGCTAAAGTAATAAAAGGAACTATTTTGCACACACAGATATCACATCAATCAAATTACAGTGTTGTCAGTGTTAGTGCCAAAAATTCATGTCAACTGGAGAATAAGAATATAGGGAGTGTTGTCACCGTATAAAAGAGATATACAGTAAACTGATGTCATGTTCTGTTGGCCTTTAAACACTATGAATTTGTCCTCTATGTGCTGGACAGTAGTTATCTTCAGTTCCTCAGGCCATTCATCAGTCAGTCAACAGGCTAATTCCGCCTAATCGTTTTCCAAGCTGTCTGTATGGCTCTTATTATGTCGTATCGTGGAATGTGAGGTGCATAAAGATTCCCTCATCGCAGAGATTAGACATATGGGAGTGTGTGTGTAAACAAGACTTTGACTCGTACCACATGATTAGAAAATGGTTTCCTCCTGCAAAGATTAGAATCTCCTCCTGCCAACGTTAACCGCCGTGGGTGCCGCGTGATTGTTAGGGACGTTACATCCTGTGAAAACATTATGTCACATGTTCACATAGTATAGATGCATGCGCTCACATGTGTTTGGTTTTATGTACATATAATAAAATACGCTGCTATACTGCTCAGCTTGCATATGTGTGCAGTTCCCTTCATCTTTCACACATCGAACCCCCCCTTTTGCTTTTAGATCTCTACATCTTTACTCCTGGCTGATGTATTTCAACAAATCATTTTATCCTGGCA
Source organism: Thunnus maccoyii (assembly GCF_910596095.1). Lineage (NCBI taxonomy): Eukaryota > Metazoa > Chordata > Actinopteri > Scombriformes > Scombridae > Thunnus > Thunnus maccoyii. The sequence continues at coordinate 3,912,066 of NC_056543.1, forward strand.
AACATTTCCTTCACACATTCGCATACCATCTGCAAGTCAGTAGAGAGAGAAAGAGATATATATATCTCTCTCTCTCTCTCTGCTTTGTGTTGCAGCCGCCGGGGAGATTCTCAGAAATTCCAGTCAAGCAGTCATACTTGGAGCACAGTAGCTACAATAACAGCATAACATAATTAAAATGCCTCGGGTAATTTAAGTCTAGTGAGGGTTTAGTACCTTGTCAGGTGATGTGCTCTCTGCATTTGTATAGCCATCATCATCATTCCTAGATGCGCTGGCTGGTTTGTTGGTGAATTCACACGCTCATGGAGGAATCACAATGCACGAAGGAATGCGTCATACCTCATGTTCATGCAGTTAGTTAGAATGAGAGTTAATTATATCTGGCGGATGATTGAAGATGACAGAGAGGTTGTCAAAACTGCAGTAAAGGTTGGTTGAAAATGTCGTGTCAGCACAGTATCGATCACAGATGGTAAAACTAAAGCTGCTGTTCTTATGAAAAGTATTTATAGTCATACAGTCATCACTCTTTTCTTCTTTTGCCTTTGTTAAACACGACACACACACTACCACTTGTTGAATCCTCAGCAGGAACGCTCGTCAAGTTCTTCTGGGGAACCTGGAAGTTTTTACCCTTTAAAAAGAAACAAACACATTAAAAAACATCTGTGTGAAGAATTTGAACATAAACACACAACTACCCTTTTAATCTCCAGTATGAAACCAGCTGTTATACCTGATGAAAGCAGGGATAATTCAATCCATATACAGTATTATATTCCTGTATGTAAACCTGTGATTTCATCTGTATGCAAAACATACAGTAGTTGTTTATGTAAAAACAAATAGCATAGCATAAACATTGTGTAGGTAGTCAACATTATAAAATGATACAGTACATTTGGTATTAGATTCAAAAACTTCAAAACTTTAAAAAGCAAACAGGATTTGCACTGAAGTGATTCACAAAGACAGACACATATGTATACAGTAGAGAGACCAGTATTTGTATTTGTATCTGTATTTGTTGAGGCAGCAAAATTATTTGTATTTGTATTTGAATAAAAGTGGAAAGAGGCTTAAAAATCCTGTTTTTGTTTTTTATTACGCCTCTAATTTTAGAAAATTAAAGTGTTAGAATAAGTGTTCAATTGACATGTTTTTTTTTCTTCCCAAAACAAATAATTTTAAAAAATATTTGTATGAAACAAATATTTAAAAAAAACACTATTTGTGCTTTGCCGAAACGTATTTGTATTGTATACACGTACAAGCATAAAGACGTATATGTGCATAACAGATGTTGTGACAATAAAGCAAATTTAAAATAGAAATAAGTTTAAACACAAATTTTAAACCCAAGGAACCAGATAGGAACACAACAGGTAAAAAGTGAAGTAAAAAAGAATAAGAGTGGGTCTTAAGGTGCATCTTAAAAGCATCAACAGACTAAATCTGTCTAAAGGCCTCCGGCAGGCGACTCCAGAGCCGAGGAGCCGCTCCAGAAAAAGCCCCGTCCCCCGGGCACAGACAAGAAACCATGGTGGGAGGATCTGAGGGGGTCGGCTGGTGCTGTGAGGGGTGAGAAGTTTGTGAGATATATGTAGGCGCGCTGTAGACAATTAGAAGGATTGTGAAGTTTATCCTGAAATGAGGAGTCGGTGTAAGGGTGCAAGGATAGAGGTGATGTGGGCTTGTTTCTTGGAAGTAGTTTTAAATGGGAGATGGTAGCCTGAGAGATGCCCAGGTAGAGGTTTGCTTGAGACCAAAAAGTCAATAAACGTCATTCACTGATACTGAACACTGTCAATAATAATGCACCAAAATTACAAATTACAAAAGTTAAGCTAAAGCTGAGATCTGAGAACACGGTGACGTAGCTGAAATGATGTAACTCTCTGTTGAGTTTCAAAAAAGCCTTAAAATGTTAAATAATTAAGGATTACAACGTATAATGATTAAGATGTAAAAGAATTAGGATTACAGTTTAGAGTCAATTTTCTTTTTTTGTTCTTTCTTTCATACTGCTGATAATCTGGGTTATTTTATGGATTGTATCAGTTGCATAACCACACAAATTGTTGTTTTGTTCCTTATAATGTATAAACTATTCATTCATAGCTGCAGTGAAGTCTGAGAGGGAGAGATATGATTGACATGATATGAGAGATATGTTTTAAGGGAGTGAAATTGAAAGTAAATGCACCTGAAATGTCGTTAATAATCATTAATTGCACAAGAGAAAACTGACTGTTTCCTCTTTTATGTTTGGCTAAACTTGCTACAAAACGTCTGATTATTCGTGTTTTTCGCCCCGTCAGACTTCCTTTAATCGACGTCCTCATGAGATCTTACATAACAGTGATATTACTACCAATAACAATGATGGCAAATCAATCTGTAACGAACCCAAACGTTCCTCGTTATACGAGCTGCACTGATTGAACGCAGGAACCTCTCAGACACACAAAAGGACAGAAACCATGTCGTCGCACCGCCTTCCTGCCTTCCTGCCCCCCCCACCCCCCCCCTCCCCTCCTGCTCAGGCTCGTCGTCACACCTCATTCATCCCCCGACCCCTGAGGGGATCAAGGTGTGACCCCGGTGCACGCTTCAAATCGTGAGGTCAAAGGTCAGCCTTTTCAGCCCTCGCTAAGAGGTTGGTGATGTTTTTCTGTCATCAAAGTGAGACTCCAAAAAAAAAAAAAAAAAAAAAGGGCCATGACGTGATTTTAAAATTGCAACTTGGAGCTCGCTGGAATCCTTAATGCTTAAACATCTGTGTGTGTGTGTGTGTGTGTGTGAAGGGGTCAGGAGTTTTTCTTTTTTTTTTGTTGGCATGGAAACTTAGAGGGAAGTTAGGTTGATTTCGCGGTGCGCCGAGCCCGTAACTAATGACACGCCGCAAGTGTTATTCCCCCCCGATATAGACACAGCCAGGAATAATATTGCCGGCTTTTCTCAAATGAAATCACAGCGAATAAGAATCCTCCTGAGGCTACAGCGTATGTGCATGTTCTCCAGCACATTCAGGCAACGCGCTCACAACACACATAGAGAACAATCTACCAGAAACACACACCAACGTATGTACTTTTATCTCCCAACACTATTCTTTCCAAACCTCAGCGTGGAAAACTTTAATTAATCTGATAACTCCTTTGCTTCATATAGAAGAGGATGAGGGCTAAAAGCCGCGCTCTTCCTCCGCTGCCAAACCTGTTCGGGAGATCTCCTCTTAAATGTTTTTTTTCAAGAAGGACACAGTGACTCACACACAACAACAGCACGGTTAAAAAGCTTATCTGGTTGATGGATAAAGAGACAGAGCAGAGACCTTGGCAATCATTTCTTTTAATTAAAAATCAGAAATGCATGATTGCTCTCCCACTGGCAGGAGCACTAACCCTTCCTGCCTCCTCCTCCTCCTCCTCCTCCTCCTCCTCCTTCTCTCCTGCGCCCAAAAAACTCCCAAACGTATCCCTCCCCCCGGTCTATGCCTCCTCCTTACAACGCTCGCTCACCTTTGAAGTTCTAAAAATTTCAGTTAAAGGAAAGGCCTGTTTTTTTAGGGGGGGGGTTGCCCACCACATTTTGTTCGGTTCTGGTGAAGGTCTTCAGGTGAGGTTCTCCGGCCTTCCCTTCATTCCTCTCTCGTCTCTTTTCCCAACCCCCCCCCCCCCCCGCCAATCTGGTTGTGGACAGAAGAAGACAGGCAGCCAGGGAGAGAGGGGGGGGGGGAGAGAAGGAGAGATGAAAGAGGTAAAGCTTCATTGTTTACATGTGGGTGCAGGACTCGAGCTTGACGTGCGCATCCATCTTCGGTTAGCTTCTGAAAAAAACGCAGCAGCTCTGGATCGTCTCCCGGTCCTGCAGCTACAGACAGAGCACCAATGCTTCACAAGTATAAAAAGGTGAGACATCGGTGCTGCTCCGAGGCCTGCGGCAAAAAAAAACTCGTAACGAGTAGCAAGTGTGGAAACGTTGAAGATAATAGAGGCATTGAAAGCATTTCTGCTTCATTAGTCTGGATAATAGCAGGAGAAATAAAGAGAGAGAGGAGAGAGAATGTCAGTTTCAAAGTACACGCTACAAGAGACACACCTTATCAATCAATCTGTCAATCAATCAACTTTTATTTGTACCTTCAATAAAACAGTAATAGATAAGAGGGAATGCAACATTATCAAAACATGATACAATAAAATTAATCATTAAATAAATTATATTAAAGGCTGAAGAGGTTTTAAATTTAAACTTATTTGAGTTTCTCTCAGATTCTCGTCAGACTGGTCCGACGGCTCAGAGCCTAAAAACTTAAAGCCGCTTCACTGCAGCTGACAGTGAATCTATAGACATCACATATACGTTAATAATGTTTGCAATTACAGCGAAGTAAAGTGAAGTCTAGCTGACAGAACTCAGTAGTGCAGAACTAATGATGGGACTAAGTGGGGCTGTTATTGTCATCACACATCACAGGTGAAGCAGGTATGAACATCATGTTTTCTTTAAGTTAGTTATGAAGGTGTGAAAGGAGTAAACACCTTTATCCACTACTATAACTACAAGATGACAGCGATACGATGCATTAAAGAAATACGATGAAATTAGGAACTAACAGCCAATGTGGTGCGTTCAGTGTTGGCTACGTTAATCTGAGTTTCTAGCATGAAATTGATCTTTGTTAACTACAGTCAGCAGGGATTTTGCCATTAATGTAACGTCTAATATATTATTCTATAGTAAGCATACATATTTCCTTTCTTTATATTATATATACGTATGCTCAACAGGTGAATGTGTGTATAAAGACTGAATGTTGAATGTTACATGTTTACTAAGGCAAGAATCAAGATCTGTCAATGCTGGGCAAAAAAAATAAGACAGAGAATGTATTACACAGATTTAAGAGTATTTTCTTTATGTTATTTATTTTATTGTTCTCATGATGAGACAGTTATGGTTGATCCTGATCTGGTCAATTTAGAAATAAACCCATCAGTGTTGGTGTTTACTGGAGGGAGCTACACTCACCAGAGGATTTTATCCTGCATTTTTGGACCAAGTAAAAGACTCCAGAGGACCTGAGGGGTTGTACTGCTTCAAACATTACAAGCAGGCATGTAGGCTGGTGTTAGACCATGAAGTGCTTTAAAAACAAGTGAAATCATTTAATCATAAAATCAAAAAAAAAAAAAACCCCAAAAACTGACAGGCAACCAATGTAAGGACTTTAAAACTGGTGTAATTTGTCTTCTCCTTCTGGTCCTTAATAGTGATGCCAATCCTTACTGCCAGGGAATGTCCTAATTTCTCTGGCACCTGAATAATAGAGAACCCTTTTAAGAGGGAAACTGGAACCGTACTGAAGTGGTCTTGGCAGCGTGTTGTCGGATTTTTGTTAGTTACCTTCTGTTTTCCTTGCTAGATGTGGGCTATTATCTGTAACCTATCCTACCCTCATGAATTCACAGCTGATGATGTTTAAATTTGGCATGTGGACATACACACACACACACACACACACACACACACACACACACTGAGAGGAGACCTGAGAGTAACAGTAGCTGTAACTGATTCTGAGTGTTTGTTTTTAACCTGCTTGACACACCGGAGGGGTGGAGTTAATAGTGTAGAGATCAGATAATATCAGGTATGTTGTCAGTCACAGGGAAGGACTCTGAAGTGGCTTTTAAATGATTTATTAGTGACTGACGGGAATTTCAGCAGAGTGATGTATAAAAAAAAATGATCCAGGTGTTTTAATCACGCGCTAATTATGAAATATGAGACTTTTTGTGATATCTTATTTTTGGATGTAAGTCTTCATTTGGCTCATTTATCAGATCCCCCCTGCCTCCTCCTCCTCCTCCTCCTCCTCCTCCTTCTACAGACTGTCATTCCCCTGCACACTTCATCTCAAATGAACTCTCTAATGTAACAGCGAACTGTTTTCAAAAATCATATTTCATAGCAGTACTATTGGTCTGACTGGTATTGCTTTTCTCCGTAGGGACATAAAGTAGTTTCACAGTTGGAAAAAAAATCCAAGCAAAAGTTATAAGCTTCATTTTCCAGTATTTGCATATACTAATATACTCTGCATTGTTATTATTGAAAAAACTAAAATGTACAGAATACTGAGAACTATAACGCTATATTATATTATATATATCACATTTATAAGTGATCAACTCATAGTTACAGTTCTTTTAAGTGGCTTTACCTCAATGTAATGTAAAATATTTGTAAAGCTGATTAGATGTAAAATAATCATGCAATCAGCTTTTTTTAAATAAATGAATGAAAATACTGTTATTATACCAGACCCATCTGTTTAATATATCGACCTACAACTTGTGCTTAACGTATCTCAGACTTTTTGTGATATTCTGTCATTTATATACTGTTATAATGTCGGATATCTATGTTAAACATAGTCAAAGTTCAAAAACATGAGGCAAACGTCATCAGATTGTTCGCCCACAAACAGCCGCTCGTTCCGAAGCCTTTGTTGCTACAGTTGTTGCTAACGTTCTTCCACAGATTTGGGCTCAAACATGTCTGTATGTGTTTGAGAAGTTTATATTTTGAGTAAAGAACAAGAAGAAAAAGAAGTGAAAGATGGTGGAAGTCGGCTGAGAGGCAGCTAACCAATCAGAACAGAGTGGGCTGATCGGGAGGCGGAGCCTTAAAGAGACAGGAGCTAAAAACAGCCTGTTTCAGACAGAGGCTGAACTGAGGGGCTGCATTCAGAGCCAGTAGAAGATAAATAAGAGTTTTTTTAAAACTGTAAATCATGCAGAGATATTCCAGTAGAACCCAGGAGTAAAAATAAAGACCTGGAAATGTGCATGTGTGTCCCCCTTTAAAGTGAGACCACATGTGCTACCATGCTACACTACATTTTACCTTCATCCTGTAATTGTCACTTAGGAAACGTTGCAATTTTAGAAGTGCCATGAAAGTTGGGAGTCAGCACTAAACGTCTAGGCAGCACAACTTGAGGTTACGACACTCGCGTTTGAGTCGAAAATGTGTCAACAACTTGCTGTGCTCATGCTGAGACCTTTATTGCTCCAGTTTTTGGACGTGCACGGATAAGACGAGAGTGACAAAGTGAGGGGGTGTTTTGGAGAAAAATAGCAAAGAACGGAAACCCTGTTAAGTGTTGAGATCAGTCAGAGGTTGAGCTGTCAAACAAACACAACACAGACTCATAGCAGGCTCATAGGTTGATAGCTAGCTAAAGCTAACAAACAAACAGCACATTCAGCAGTTAAATTTACACAAATTCCCCTCACATTCAGTCTGAATAAACCTTTTTTGTTTATTTCTAATTAATGTAAGTCATGCAAGTGTTTTTCTGACACTAACAAACACACACACACACACACATGCTACACTGGGAGCTATTAAGTTACTGTTTACTATTTCCTGCAGAAAACCCCTTTCATTTTTCACTCTGTTCCTCATTTCTAAACCTCAATTATCAGTTAGCAGTCGCCGGTCAATCGTCTCATTGACGAAAATGTCTTTTGTGTCTCCGTGTTCAAGGAAACGCATTATGTTCTTTACTAAAAAGGCAATGTATCTCAAGTTAAGCTAATTTCCACATTAGCCTTGGCATTAGATTTCCTCTCTGGCCCTGTGTTGAACTAAGCTTAATTGCCTCAGCAGTATGGCAGACTGTTTGCAAGTTAAATGAGAGATAATGAGGATAAAGTACGGGTATGAAAATGCACTTGTTTCTTCAGGGGGCATGATGTTTATTTCTAGACTCATCTTATGAGTCAGAAGGAAAATACAAGAAAAAAAAAAAAACTTGGAAATGAGTGTTAATGTGTAGCTTGTTAATGTAGCTCCTTGGTGGGTCAAACATGGGGAAAGTGTAGATTTATTTTATGTTTTCTACTGGTTGAATTTAGACAAAGACAGGAAGGTTGAACTCTCAACAGTGAAGTCATGAGAAAGAGAGAAAAAGAAAAGCCCCCGAGGTTACCACCAGGATTCTTATGGCTTCAATCATGCACACCATAATTGGTTCAAACTAAGGAGCAATCATTTTACACTTTCAGTCAAATGTGCCTTTGAACATCCAAGACGTGTGCTGACGTGAGTGCATTCTTTTCTTTCTGTTTGCTCTGCGTGTGTTTTTCATACTGGATGTGGAAAGTCCCCCCCCCCCCCTCCTCCACCCCTCCTCCACCCCCCTTCCCCCGGCTCAAAATAACACAATAACTCTCGTCTTTAACACAGTGTGATCGAGCTAGCCAGGTTACAAGATAAGACCTTTTTACTGGGTTTTTTTTTTCCTCCCGCAGGTGAGTCCACATATTATTCTCTGCCACTCTTCCATATCAACACCCATGGAGGAAAAAAGTCAAAATAGTCAAGACAATACTGCAGTTCCCCTGTCCAAATCACACACACACACACACACACATAAAAATACAAACATTTTTTATTCTTTCTTGCCTTTCATTTCCCCATCCATTCATAGTCATAAGCGTGACGTCAGATTCAGTGGCGACGCTATCCGGCTGGCCGGCTGGCTGGCTGGTTGGTTGGTTGGCCTCCGCTCCAGCGTCACTGAATGCTATCTGCACAGCTGTGTTAGCTTACATCCCCGTCCCATCTTCCATGCGTGAAATCTTGTATACCTCTTAAGACTGTGAAACCTCAAGGGAACAATGGCGTCTTGTGTCCCATCTCCCACCCTCGTTATCTGTCCTTCAGTCCTTTTTTTATTGAAAAAGCTTACCTCATTTTCTATTAATTACATGAAAACAATGATTTTAGCCAAAGATGGGCTCCCCCCCGACCCCCCCCCCCCCCCCGGCGATTCTGGAGCCACTTAAACTGTTCTTTAATCTCAGGTTTATGAAGAAGGAACAATGAAGCTGTTTGTGCTGCTGGAGGAAAAGAAGAAAAAAAAAACAGCATTTAAATGAGATAATAAGCGAGCGAGCTTGCATTGACTTGTATGAATATCTTGAAAATCTTGAATAAGCGTATTATGAGTTGTTGTTTTGATAAAAGCAATAATGTATTGTGTGAATGGATCAGCGTGTGTGTGTATGAGGGCACATGTTTCAACAACCTTATTATCCTCGACAAGGGTGGTTAGCATCGTCCTTAATCCTTGTAACAAGAACTTTCCCTTTCAGTAATTAGGTTCACCCCTCGTTTGCCCTTTTTTTTAACATCCAAAGGCCAGAACGTCAGACCAGAATTCACACTTTGGACTCTTTGATTTGAAGTCACAGGTTGCAACAAACCCCCAAAAAACTAGTCTGTAATTATTTGAGTTGGCAGCAAAAAATAATAATAAAGTGTTAATTTACTTTGTGGAGTGTGAAAATGAAAATGCTTGTGTTCATGTCAAGTTGACAACCGTCAAAATTAATTTAGTATTGAACAGCTGTTAGCTTCAACATCTCTCAGTCTTCAGTCAAGAATAGCAAATAAAACACTTTATTATAATTAGTGAAAACTCTGTTTGTCACAAGGTTTTTTTATTTTAGCGATCTTCCACGGACTCACGCTGTGCAGCCGAACAATTTTCAAACACAGTGAACTCGATCTTATATTCTAGTGGAGATAGAAAAACATTCTAAAGATGCCAATTATTCCTCTGAATTTGTAGGAAAAGTGTATATAATTATGCACAAGACAACCAGACTGCTTTTATTTGATGCAATGGTGAAGCAAGCTGATAGATAATAATAATAATAACGTGCATGATAGTGTCAGACAGTGTTGAATAAGGTGATTTTGGCAACTTTGAAGCTACTTAAGAGGACAAAAAGGGTAAACTGTTCGCTAATTCAAATAACTAGATATTCTGATTCAATTTAATTAGAATATTTTAAAGGAGCACCCATTTTTTTTAACCCCTAAGAACCCACCAACCCTTTCAATGCTCTGGAAAATTCCTTATAACAGCTTTTATCCTTGATTTTAACTCCCTAAGTGACATCTACTGAACATCCTGGTGCAGTCATGTGACAATGTGTGAATCCATGACATCACTTCCAAAATGGCGGTGTGCCTGGTCAGCAAATGTGAGCTAGAACTAGCTAATTTTAAAAAGCTTGTTTTTTTTGTTACTAAAGGTTGGTTTCAACCAATTTAACAATTCTGAGGCTTTAATAAGACACCCTGTATTACATTTAACCTGCTCTGACCACATTTCTTGAACAAATTGATATAAAACCAGTTAGGGAAGTATCGTTATGACCGCTCCGGGTTCTTCTGGGTTAATAGAGCATCCTTTAAGTTGGAGAACTTGTGAGGAACAGCTTAACAAATGAACGGTCAACACTGGATGGATGTCCTGACAAATACAGCAGCTAATTTATACGTTTTGCTTTCAGATGTTTCCTCCATTACAGCGGTGTTAAAGTGGAACTGAACACGTTTACACCGACAGTGATCACAGAGGTTCGGTTTGGGGTTCGGTCTAAAAACACCAGTCTGAAATCGGTTATGACCAGTTTCAATAACAGGAATGTAGCACGTCTGATGGACGTCCACAGTCTGCTCATTACACCCAGCAGGAATTATATGATATTTCATAGATTACAGGCTTTTAAAGTTAAAGTTTACTGATAACAGCGCGGCGCAGGAAAAAACGTCCAGTCATCTGTTAAAATGAGGCTAAATCTGTTTAAGTTTTATATGTTTTAACCTTTAATTTAATGGCAGATAATTACTATATTTTCAACATAGAACCTCTTTTACAGGACAACTTTCTTGGTGACAAGAAGTGAGATTACTATATGTAGGTTTACAAGTCAGTCACCACTGCAGTCATGGCGGCTTGTCTACTTCTGCCTTAAACCTGCATTCATGGTCAAGATCCAAAAACAGTGGATCCTATTTCCCATAATGCAGCTCAGTTGCATCATTCGATAGACCCTTCCTTCCCTCGTAGACACGTATGTGTATATAAAACTCCACAACTTCAATTTGTAACACAGAATTTCCCAAGCTGAGGTTATTTTCTCAATGCTCACAGTTCTCCCCATGACCAGTAAACTGATCTCCATGTGTAGAGTCAGTTTCTCTTTAGTCTCATTTGTTTCTGCACAAAAAGCCTGAAAAAAAAAAAGTCTTTACAGTGTTGTGAGCAGACAAGTAATATAGTATTATTGCTCTGTCCCAATGTTGCCACACATTTCTCTGTCTCTTGACTCATGGCCATTTTACAAGTTGTGATTTTTGAGTTGTGACTAATCTACTTGAAGCTGTATAATGAAATTAGCCCTAGCTTTTAATTTGCATACATCAAGCTGAGCACTGACCAAAATATTCTGATCCAGGCACAGGGGATAATGTTAATTAAGGCGAGTTCTTAAAAGCTCGATCTCACTGGAATCCACTCATTTAAATAAAAGTAAAAAAAAAGTAATCTGACTCTACATGTGCGATAGATCTTTACCTCTCCAGAGCGCACACCACGGGTCCTGACGCTGTCATGAGTCACGCAGATTCAGCGTCACATCTGCGTGTTCCCGATGCTTCCAGTAGTCACCGACACACTATAAACACACACTTTTACAAGGTGATGTGAGTGTATGACTGCGGCTTTGCAGTCAGTTAAGTTTCCAGCTCCTTGTGGGTAAATAATTAAGGTGGGCGTGTGCACAGTGCGACATGTTTGATCCTTTTCTCTGCGCTCCAAGCTCAGGTTGAACAAATATATATAAAAAAAAAAAAACCCACGGCTTTGACACCGCTGTCAAAAAACGAGCAGGGCGGGGCACGACTTCGGTAGCTGCGGGGAGGAATCATGAAAGTAAAAATGCCTCCCACAGAGGCCGCGTTAACGTCTTGGGAGATTAAAGTCAGTGTGTGTGTGTGTGCTAGTATACAGGGGGGGGGGGCGTGTGTTTGTGTGAATTAGGGGTAGTAAGTCAGACAGCAGGGCTTGGTTTGTCTCGATCCCACATGGTGGTTTGCTGGTGTTTAGTCTCAGAGGAAGAGGAGGGGAAAAAGCCCCCCCTCTGCCCCCCCCCCCCCTCTCTCTGGTTCCCTCCTTCTGTTTTGCTTCTTTAAACAACTTGAAGCATGTCAGGACCCTTAGGGGTGTGAAGACACTTGTTCTTTGTGTAATGAAAAGGGTGATGAAAAATTGATGGAAGTACTGCTTTATTTAACAGATAATATAAAAGGACACTGGTAAAAAAAAAAAAAAATCTAATTTAAGAAAAATCACCAGTTCTATACATATTGTATCCTCCTTTAATTATCTTATAGAAATGAAATCAACCTTCGCAGCAGCAGAACGCCAGAGTCGGCGTTTTTTTTTTCTTTTTTCGCAATAATGTCAGTGGAGAAAATTACACCTTTAAAAGGTTTTACAAGCTCAGCTGATTTATCTTTTCTCTCTCCCTTATAAACAAACACACACACACACACACCTAGCATATTATAGTCGCAATTTTTCCCATTTTTTTTTCACTGTTGCCATCATTCACTCCTCTTCCTCCATATTTTATCAGGTCACTCCGCAGTCACTCTCATTTTTCCTGCATTAACTCCCCTTCTCTGAAGTCTTTTAATGGGCCTGTCTATCAGAAGATATATAGCAGGTATCAGGTGTCATTCTGATTTGATACCGCTCCTCATTAACCTGAATCGAGGCCAATGATCATCCATCCCCTACCCCATCGTGTGCATTTGGTTAATTAATTAGTGATGTGTGTACATGTGGGGGGCCTATTCATAGAAAATACATCTCCATAGATTTGGAACATATTAACTCACCTAGTCTCTACAGGTATTAAAGCTATTTCCTGTGTGTGTGCGTGTGTGTGTGTGTGTGAGTGTGTGTTCCTGGTTAAGTGCTTCTGTCGTACTGATTATTACCTGTCGCTGTCAGCAGTGACCTAGTAAAATAGTTACAGGGGACATATTATGGGTTTTTTTTTGTGATTTTGTGTTATTTATATACTGTTATTATGTTGGATATCCATGTGAAACATAGTTTTTAAGTTCTACATTTTAAGCTACAAAACTTGGGGTGAATGTATGTAGAAACGTCCCCTGAAGTCTTTTTACTTTCCCAGTAAGATGACATGAGATTGTTCGTGCACACCCACAAATGTCCGTCTGTTTCGTAGCTTTTGTTGCTATGGTTTTTCCACAGGTTGTTCACGTTCGCATATTTTGGATCAGATTCAGACTCAAACATGTGCAAATGTATTGAAAAAGAAGGGGAATCCTACTACAACTGTTTGTATTTTGTTTCCTCTTTAAACTGACCAATCAGAACAGAGTGGGCTCATCAGGAGGCGGGGCCTTAAAGAGACAGGAGCCTGTTTCAGACAGAGGCTGAACTGAGGGGCTGCATAAAGGACCAGTAGGAGATAAATAAGGAGGTTTTTTTTTTTAACTGTAATCATGACAAAGTATTCCAGTAGAACCCCAGAATATAATTATAGACCTGGAAATGTACATGTTATGTCCCCTTTAAATATGGAATACATGGGTCTTGTGTATTTTGGGTTTTGCTTTTAATGAGGATTTTTATGCTCACAAATATTATGCATATCATAGTGGTTGTAATTTCTATTTATAGCTCACTTAACTACTTTAAAAAAAAATGACAAAAAATAAGTTAAACTATACAATAAAAGTGTGATTTGTGAGGTAATCTGAAAGACGGTTGGGATGGGTCATGTGGTTATAGATTTAAGGGTTAACTCTGACATTTTTTTGCAAATGCTGCTGCAAACATGAACAGAAGATTAAATCAGTTTGAGGAGCTCAAAAAACGTTTACGCACATAAGATGTAAACAGTTAAGATGTGTAGCTGGAACAAGCAGGACAGTCAGTTCTTTAAAAGTTCTTACAAGGACATGGAGCAAGTGTAAAGATGCTAAAATCACATCTTGCAGTTCAAATTAAAACGCCTGCAGCTTTTCAATTAAGGCTTCTAAAAACGAGCGTTGCAGAAATCCTGACGTGACGACACACAGAATCTGTGTTTTTATAATTAAGCATTTTTCAAATCTTTGCTGTGTTCCCAAGTCAATTAAAACAAAAAGATTAATTACTGAAATTTAATTTGGGATAGAATATTACACAGAGATTTTTTGCTACAGGTTTAATGTTGTAAGACACAATCGGAAATATGTTGAGGGTTTATGACCACAGTCTCTGAGAGAGTTTCCCTTCTTCAACAGTATTTAAAGGGGACCAATTATGCTCATTTCAGCTCTAAGTTTTTATGTTTGGACTCCACTAGAGTAGCTCTGCATGATTCAAAGTTCAAAAAACTCCTTATTTATCTTGTACTGGCCCTTTATGCAGCTCCTCAATATACACAGTTTCTGTTACACTCTGTTTTATTTTCTTTAAGGCCCCCCATTTCCTGCTTTACTGCTTCAAATTAAAAGCTTTTAAATGACTAACTAATGGGAGACTTTTATTGTGAAGAATTTACAGGAAGTAAAAATGTGTTCCTAACTGGCTTAGCAGAGCTTCGTTAGCAGCGCTAAAAACCGGTCGAAACAACAACGTATGGAGCTGTTTGAAGCTCAGCGGATCAGTTAGAAATAACGCCGGGAGAAAGAGTACAAGCAGAAACAGCCACAGTGATGATGATGTTTGATGAAGAGCTGCAGACAACCAGCACACCTCCAACAAGAAAACTACTTATTTTACTTTGCTGTGCTGTGTAATGGCGTTGTAGCTCGGCGTAACTACTCTCGGAGCGGAGCAGCGAACTCGTGCGCTGTGCACGCAGCAGATGTCCATATAAAGAAATCCGTCACAAACTGACATCAGCTCGGGCTGAAAGTGGAAAAAACCGTTGGAAACCGAGCGTTCAGAGCAGCCTGAAGCTGCTGCTTTCTGTTCACAGGGATTACTGCTACATACGTTCACGTCGTTATTTGACACGTCGGCCACTTTTAACATGAACATCTGACATTGTGACATTATATATATATATGTCTGAAAATATGTAAAACCATAAAATGTCTCCTTTAATCTTTCCCTGGACACTAATACTTACAGCGTATGGGTGTATGACGCGGGTCTACCCAATCTGCATTTGACACATTCATATGACGGTGTCACAGGTTCACTTCTGGTTGTCGGCGTTCAGACGCTCCAGTACTGCAGCAGTAGTTCCATACACGTCAATGTTAAACCACAGGATTACAGGAATCACGTTACATAACTACCAAATGAAGTTATGTGACGGTTTCAGTTGTTTGCTCTTATGTTTTTTTTTTCTCACTTTGTCTCTATTCAAGGAGTTATATAATGCTTAAATTTCACAGAATTTTGTTTCCATACCTAATTACCCACACTCTTGTTAAACCCGGGCTGACTGACGTGTGTTTATCGGTCTAATTGGAATATAAAACTGCCCTCAGAAACCCAGATTTACAGTTTGAATAAAACCTCCTTTTAGTGACTTTATGTGGCTGTTCTCAGAGTGGAACCTATGACGTTTCAGCTGACACGTGATATCTACTGTAACAAAAGCCCAAACTGACTCCTTCTATCAGTTAATTTAACTCATACCTGAGGCTGAAGAGACGACGGCATGAATGCAAACTGAGGAGCGTTCAGACGGTGATGAAGCTTGTTGTTTTGACTGGAACCGTCTTGTCTTTTGTCTACAGTTTAGTGGCAGATAAACACAGGTTGACAAACTGCCTCATGTGTCTTTGTCTCCGTCCTTCAGACCCAATCAAGGGACAGAAGCTGATGTGTCTGTCTGGCCCTGCTCGCACCTCCTCCTCCTTCTCCTCCTCATCATCAGCAGCAGCAGCAGTGAGCCGCTGACTGATAGCTCGCCATGTCTTCTAGGTGTTGGCTCCGAACAAACAAGTCAAGTCTGCAGCAAGCGTTAACAAGCTGAAACCAAATTTATCACTGTTGCTGTTTCTTTGATAGACATTAAGTAAAATGATCAGACTTTCCAGACACCAGTAATCTGGTTTTATAGAGACGGAACATAAACAATTAAACGCACAGATGGGAGGCCTGTCTACAGCAACACGGTAACGACGCCGCCATGTTTAATTTCATTATTGTTTGAATATTCTTGACTTGTAAATACTTGACTAAGAGGTGGTTAATAATTAATAATTAATAATTAATGATAAGAAACCTGACGGGTTCAAAATATTGAGCCATTTTGTTACGTTGAATTTTTGGGATTCAGTTTGGTTTTCAGATGTAGTTTATTGTGAAATTTCTCTCTTTTTCCTCTCTGACTGGTCCAATCCTCTGTGTCCAGGTGTGTCATGTGTTCCAAGTAGAAACTCAATATCCAGTAAGAAGAAGGAGTTCGGCTGATGTGTTGCAATACATTAGCTTGGTGAGCTAATGGTCGCTAATATAATAATAATAATAATAATAACTTTATTTATATAGCCCCCACAAAGCAAAAGCAGTACAATGCAAAGCAAAGACATGAAACAGAAAACAATAACAGATCTGACCTTAAAAAGATGGCGGCCGAAGGCAAAGAAAGACAATAAAGAGAAGATAAAAAGTTTAAAAGACAGATGATCTAAAGACAACGTTTTACATAAAAGCAAGTCTGTAAAAATGGGTTTTAAGAAGTGATTTAAAAGAAGTTACTGATTCTGAGAGTCTTATCTAATAGATGAAATAAAACCAAAATATGGTTTTAAATCAGGTTCAGGAGCCATAT
Organism: Thunnus maccoyii; assembly: GCF_910596095.1. Lineage (NCBI taxonomy): Eukaryota > Metazoa > Chordata > Actinopteri > Scombriformes > Scombridae > Thunnus > Thunnus maccoyii. The sequence goes on from NC_056543.1 coordinate 3,928,763, forward strand.
TTATCATACTTAGAATTATAAATTACATTTAAGAATAATCTACCAGAAGTAGATTCAAAGTTACTCCTACACTTGTAGCAAAGTGTAGGAGTAACTTTGAATCAATCACATGAAGGAAAACGGAGACTGACCCTTCATCTGTTATATAGTACAGTCTTTAAAACATATTATTTTTCTAAAGTTCATTTTATTTGTGTGAAATCTTTAAATCAGCAGGAATAATTAACATGGAAAACAATCTAAACTAATAAAAATGTATAAATATATATAAATAAGGAAGGAATAGTAGAATATTGGCTGAAATAGGAAGAAGATTAATATTAAAGACATAAACAGGAGCTGGATATCAGAGGCACTAAAGTGTTCTGGGCTCAACTGGACTTAATTTATTCAAAAATCAACTTTTAAAAAATTTAAAACATTCATTGAAATCATGACGGTTGTTATGTTCTGTTTTCGGGTAACAAAGGACTATTATGAATAATATAATGTGATGTTTTTTTTTCTCAATAAAATACAGAGTAAAACCCAAAGAGTACACTTTCTCTGCTCTCTGAAACACTCATTAAAGATTAATCAGCCATTTATTAATGACTGATGAGTATTTATGAATGAAAAATGGATTTGTGGCTCAGAAGTTTGATCCAGAGACTAATTATAAGGACAAAGTGTGAAAAACAGAATATGAACAGTGTGTAACAAAAGGTTACTCATTATACAGCATGAGTTTGTTGATTATTGGATAATTATTAAGGTAAAACTTTATTGATACTATCTGAATCTGCAAAGTAGCTCCAGTTATCAAATGTAGTGGAGTAAAAAATACAATATTTTCCTCTGAAATGTGGAAATATAAAAATATAAAGTAGCAGCAAATGGAAATAATCCAGCTGATATAAAGAGAAGAAGACAGTGAGTGATCTCTCTCTCTTTTTTTTTTTTAATGCACTTTACTTGAGTCAAAGTCAAACAGCAGCGTAACGAGTGATTAAGATATTTATGATTAGAGGGGCTGCTTCTTTTTTCGCAATCAAGCAACAGTCAAACCAACGAGTGTGCAGCTAGATTTTAATGAAGTCGTAAAATTTAAGGATTAACACAGGCTTTATGAGTGTACTCCATGTTGCCTGTGTGTGTGTGCGAGCGAGTGTGTGCACGTGTCTGTGTGTGTGTGTGTGTGTGTGTGTGTGTGAATGTGAAGAGCTCGTGTCTGTCTGCATGTGTCAAGAGGTACATGCCGGGGCTTGCAAAAGAATGAATGATTAATCTGCACTGCTTTGTGGGTAATTTAGATGTCAAGCTCTCTCTCCCCCCCCTCCCCTCCCTTCGCTCTTTGCCAACTGAGTTGTGTGTGTGTGTGTGTGTGTGTGTGTGTGTGTGTGAAAAGGCCTCCCTCCTTCCCTCCTCCTCCTCCTTTAATCTGGGCCGGTCAGGCGAGCAGCAGCGTCGTCGTCGTCGCCCTGCTGTATTTCAAAGTGTCCGCTTAGTAATTTATTGAGACTGATCATGAGGAGTAACAAGAAGCAGAGAGACCTACAAAGGAGTTGTCACAGCCACACGGAGCTGGAATAATACAGCTAAAACATAAAATAATACCAGTGTGATTATACTGGGAGATGTCATGAGGTCACACTGGTTTCCAGCTTTGTTTAAGTAAAAATGAATATTACAAAAACAACACAATGCTGGATTAGTGTTTCAGTTGCTCCACAATGGAGTCCGATGATTACGTCGCTAATTATCATGAGTGTAATTACTTAATTAGTAACAGTAATTACTCAGTAGTGTTTGACTTTTTTCTCTTTACATCGACACATAAATTCATAACTTGTGGTAACCACGATAACTACAGTAAAAAAAAAGGGGAACTTCCCATCTGACTGTCTGGTCTTTTGTTGTCGGATGAATAAAGTTTTCACTGTCGCTGACTGGTTAGAGTTCATAGTTTAAAGATAAACAGGCAGTGAGTAAGACAGACAGTCAGCGCAGACATAACCATTATGCACCTGCGAGGAATGCGCCGTCAAAACGATGCGGCGAGTAGACGACACACCTGCGTGATGAATCGTGTGTCTTCACTTGAACGTGTTGCCTCGGCGATGAGCGGTGATAAGAAGAGGACAGCAGCAGCGTTAGTGTGTGATGCTAATCTGCAGATGTACTCCAAAAGGAGCAGAAAGAGTTATAACGCAGGACACGTGCATGATGTCATAATGCTGGTGTTAACTTAACACATGCGCTCTAATTTAAGCAGTTAAACTAGTTAGCCTCAGTTGACAGTTTCACTTTATTAGCTTAAAGGTATGTAAGCTGATATCCTGACTGCTTAAAGCTGCATTAATTCATTTTTTTTGGGCCAATCAGGGAGGCAGAGAGAGCTAGAAAGAAACACCTGATCTGTTATCACCTTATAAAGTTTGATGTCAGATATATTCACACATCCAGCAGACACACAGAGCAACCTGGGGATTCATTTGATAGTTCCTCATTTGTGTCCGCCTGATGGTTGTAAATCCAATATTCACTCTCATTTTAGAAACATATCTGGATCTTTAGCTCCACTAAACTAACTTTGTCTGCAGTTTGGTGCAGGGCAGGAAGTGAACAGGAGGTATATTAGTGCTTTTTCACTGACAGCAGGGTTGTTAAGAGCTGAGTTTTTGGGCTAAAAGAGACTAAAGGCTCCACAAAGTTGAAGAAAACTACTATATGAGCAACATCTTTACTATAACAGATTCATCCAGTGTTAAAAAAATATTGATTAATGCAGCTTAAAAACATCATTTTTCTTTTATAACTGTAATTTTTGTTGTTTTTCCGGTCACTCATAACAGTTATAATTAGATTTTACAACAGGACAAGACAATTTGACAAGCAAAGGCTCTACAAACTAAAATAATATGGCTGAACTGGGTGACTGTTTACAACCAGTATGATCCACCTGATCCACTCCTGTTCCATGACCAGTCAGACAAAACAGTGTCTGCTCCCGAACCCTCATCACAGGTCACATATGAGTCTGTCACACCTCAGATTGTTGAATTTAAATGGTTTTTATAGGCGTGAATGTGTTGTATGTGTCTCGTAGTGATGAACCTACAGAGAATTATCAGAGACTCTGCAGCTCCTCTCGGCTTCACGGAGCTTTATAACGAGTTTCAGCTCATTGTTTATCTGTCCGGCTGCAACTTTTACTGTTTTTGTTCACTCTCAGCGTTCTCATAGCGTCACTTTTGGCTGCAGCAGGCAGAGAAAAAACTTTAAAAAACTCATTGTACACTACCTGCTCGGCACCAAACAGCAAACAGCTGAAACATAGTGGAGCATTTAGCAGCTAAAGAGCCAGATATTTCCCTCAGGAGTCTGTAGAGAGTGAAAACAGAGCTGAAAGAGAGTGAATATTGGACTCACATTCACTAGATGGACAGAAACAAGACTCCGAATGAATGATAATGTTGCTCCGTATCTGCTGGATGTGGAAATAAGCAACTGTTAAAGGTGATGATGTGTCAGTGTTGTGTTCACTGCTTAAAACATGTGGACAAAGAATCATTTAATGCAGGTTTAATAGTGACAAAACTATAGAGAAAAGTCATTTGTGCAGATCTCTCACATTGATCCGGTAATCACTCTGGTGTAACAAAAGAAAACACGTCTTGTCTGTCGCTGCACACGTTACATTTGAACTCAAACAACAGATATTTGTATGTGTGTCGTGTGCAGACAGTTGTAGATGAAAAGCATTGCAAATTACAACTGAAAGTAATGCAAATGAAACCGTTCCCATGACCCTGTCGCTATAATGTGCGCTCTTGTACACATGCACCAGCGTAACCTTTGATGTTTTGATTTGCACACACACACACACAGACACAGACACAGACACACACCAGTGAATATCTATTTAAATGATTACCTGTTTTCCTCGGGGCCGCCTGTTATCTGCAGAGCTCGTCGGGCACTGAGCTGCGTGAGAGCCGGAAAAGCTCGTCACCTCTCGCCCCGTGAGTCTCTATCTATCCCGGCTCAGAGCTGGTGTGAAAATATTTCACCTGAGAGAGAGAAAACAAAGGTATAAAAGAGTGGGCCGCCGCAGGGTCACAGGATGGGGTGAGTTATTCTTCTGGCCTACAAGAACAATACTGTTGTGGCCTCGTATGAAGAGGGTCCGCTGCCAAGATTCAGGAGGACAAAAAAAAAAAAAACGTGCGTGCACTCGTGAATGCCTCAGCATGCATGTGTGTGTGTGTGTGTGTCATAAGCTGATATTGGGGAGAGAGAAGACGGGATAAGGGACGGTCACAAAATATCAAGGAATGATGACATAGACTGCCCCTGACAGCACGGAGAGAACAGAATAATATCAGTCTTGCAGGGGAGGGGAGGGGAGGGGGAGAACGGAAAGAGAGAGGTTATTTTATCTGTCAGACAGACAGAAATGTCAAGCCATCAGGGAGAGGGGCAGAAAAAAAAAGATGTAGAGACAGGTTGAAGTTTGAGATAAGTGCAATGTTGGACTGACACATGGAGGGAAGAAGGGCAAAAAAAAAAAAAAAGGAAAAATGGAGAGATTTGAGAAACAGACAGACAGACAGACAGGGAGTTTTATTGTAATGACAGTAATACACAGACAGATGCAGGTCTAGACATCTGGAATTAAACATCTGGAATTAAAATATCTGGCATGTGATTACAAAAAAAAAAGAAGAAGAAGAAGAAGAAGAAGATAGATCCACCTAGCACTTTACTCCGTTTGCGTTGGTGTGAAAATTCCCAGCAATTTAGGGCGGAAACCCTGCGCCGCTCGTTTGTCATAGTGACAGAGTGACTGACATTGTTTCCATGAGGATAAACAAACTGATTCCTCTTTATGATCATTATAATGCCATTGAGGGAGACCTGGTGACGCTGTGTTATGACATGTGCGGCTCTCTTCCTGCCCTCCCGGACGGCAGAAATGGTGGGAACCTGGAAATACTGGCTGCTCAGCGCTTCAGTCAGTGGAAAAATAGGCCATTGTTATGTCAATCACTTTGGCATGAAGTGCATAAATGTGTTTGACGTTTTGGGGAAGCTGATGCATGGTTCCAGGTTATGTCCAGTGGAGGACTTATGTTAGTGTTACGCACACGTTTGCTGGTGTATCAAGTAAACAGTTACTGCCACACCTATAGCTGATGTAACAGAGGTTCCTCTTTGACTTCAACTACAATTAATAAATATATAGAGTTGTGAAGTGGGAGAGTCACTGGTTCCAGATGTGCATTCTGTTTTCCCAGTTCATATTTTCCTTTTAAAGATATCCTGACTAAACATAGAAACACAGTCCTGGATATAAATATGTTGTACTAGTTATTTTAACCTTGTTTGTGGAAAAACCATGTTTTATCCTTAATACTACAATACCCATGAGCCTCAGCTGCCTTAGAATAAAACATATAGATCTGGTTCCCACTATAAGTCACATACATTTAATAGCAGTTTATCTGGTGTTTTCACCGTTAAAATAACTGATCTACTGCACATCTTAGCGCCACAAACAAACAACAAACATCTGAGGAAAAATATTAATACATGCACATACCAGGAATTTAATACAGTCTTACCCCTAATGCTGCATATGACCCGAGGCCTTGTTCACCCAAGATGCACAGCATAATAAATTACATGGTACTTACATTGCTCTCAATAGCTTGTGATTAACTCTATGTCTTCCTTGTGTACTTTCTCAAAGACACCCTCCAGCTAATTCTTTCTCTTTTTAAAAAAGCTAATAAAAGGTAAGTTAAACACTGGGTGTCAGACTTGTAAAAGCATTTTTCCCTGTTTCTGTTCTGTCTCTCTTTCTTTTTCACACCATCCGCTGTTTATCTCTTTCTGTCTCTCTCCACTTTTTTTCTTTTTAGACCTTTGAAGACATTATGAAGAGCTCACCGAGGACTCTGAGTGCCATCGATTTCCACCTGAAGTACAGATGGCTTGGGCTGCAGGGTGTCTGCCCATAATCACAACAGGCTTTTTTGATAATGATAATAATGATTGCTGCGGCGAATAACAGCCTGCGTCTGATGGAGGCTGTCGCACCCGACGGCTCCGTCGGCTTGAATAATCACAGATGCAGAACAGATTTCTGCTCTGTGGTGCGACATCTCCGACGTATTCAGCGTCTTCCGTTGAACTGCATGTGCGTGGATTTTTTTGCATTTGTGACTCCTTCTTGGAAGTTCACATCATCTTTTATTTTATGGACGTTAGAGACAGAAAGACTGGGCGAGACTTAAGAGGAAGATGATGAATCACCCCCCCACATGCATCGCCACTTAACATTTTGTGATAAACAGATGTTTGATACGACTAAACAATGAGCTTTTTGATTGACATTCCTGAATTTATCTCTGATGGTTTTGTGATTGTTGCAGTCTACGCTGATCTATAAATTAACAGGTGACTCTTAAAAGCAAAATATCAACCGCGGTGGCTTTTTTACTGCGTGAAAGTCGTCATCTTCGGTTTAAACATCTGCAGCTGGACAGATATTTGTGATAAATCCGCCTGTCAGAGCTCAGTCACATTACACTCAGACACTCACTGTGTTTATCTCCATGAAATCACAAGCAGACGACACCAAGCAGCTACACAATAACCACACACACACACACACACACACACACACACACACACACACACACACACACGCTTCTGGAGAGGCCAGATTAACGGAGCCTCCTTTTCCTATTTTTCTACTGTTTCATTTTTTTATTCTTGAAATGTATCTGATGGGTCATAACGATTACTATTCTATTGTTATTAATTGTAGCGTCGTCTACAACAGAATTAGCAAACGTCCCTTCAATTTAAGTGGAGAAATTGATTAAAAATGCACAATAAATGTAGAATTGTGACAAAGTGGGTGAGATATAGCCTATGAATTTAACCATGCTAGTTAATTGTTTGTTTTAGCCATAGATCCAGCATTAATCTGTAACTTGCAGACACAAACTATCCCACAAGGTTTGCATTATGTTTAGTTAAAGTTCACATACCAGCAATGTTTTTGCTTAAAGTAAAACACAAACAAGTATTGTTAAGTTTAGTTATTGTTTATTGGTTTAGTTCTGCATTTCATAGGTTAATCATACTCACCATGTGCTTCACAAACAAAATACTTCCTGTATTTATACACTGGGTGACATCATCAGTGATGTCACTGGGTTAGACTAGGGGGGATTTATGTTACTTAGCTAATTGTTTGGTTTAGTATCAATATGATTTGTTCTTGTTTTGGCTCAGGTTGAGGTTTAATGTTGTGGAGGTGTTTTTTGTGAACAATGTTGACTGATACAAGTATATATGTTACAATGCCAGCTGGTATAAAGGGAAAGGACACCCCTGCAATAAATATGGTTCTGCCTGATAGATTGGAGGGTCTATTTAAGGGGAGAGATGCAGGTTTAGGGGATGACGGTGTAGCTGTGCCTTAGTTTGCTTTATCCTGAGTTAAGGTAGTTAACTTCAATTTTGCTTCTGTTAATTTCATTTTTTGAGACACCTTTTTGTTTGTTTTTTGGTCATTTAACAAGAGTCTGAGTCTACCACCTTCCTAACCACTATGGTCCTGACAAGAATGAAAAATTTTGCGGCACACTTTACCCAAATCCTCAAGGAACCCCAGGGTGCTGCAGCAACTACCTACCGCTCTAGACACCAGTGATAGCGGAGTGAAGTCAGGAGGTGGTCTACGGAAACTTTCAGTTGAGTCTCGGAGGTCATGGTGCTGACGGGGAGGGAGGCAACGGTAGGTTTGAATGAGCAGAACGAGCAACCAGAGGGACTGATTGGTCAAGTGTGGCGACACTGATTGTGATTGTGTGTGGGGGGGGGGTTTTGACAGCGTGGGAAAGTGGAAGTGATGGTGAAAAAAATAGAACAGCAGGAAGAAGTAGACATCCGTTCCAAGACGGAATAAAGGAGCTTTAGCTAAAGCTTCATTAAGAAGAAGGAAACCCAGGATGAGAGGTTGCGTTAAGTTACAGACGCTTGTGGAACAGCAGCTACGACACGGAAGTGACATCACGCACACAGCATGTTTAGATCAGATCCTGAGTGCTGCTAAATGTTAAGCAGTTACTTACACTCTTCCCTCCATTCACTAGTTTAGTAGTTCATTGTTCTCTGTTGTGTTTGACTCACACTTTGGCAGTGACTTCAACAATACTGAGTGACAAGGTTTCCCATATTTCCCCTTGCTCCCAGCAGCACCTGAGTGGCACCACAGAAGGCCCTAAATCGAAAGGCAACCTCTCTGTTTACAGCCCCCCATGCGACGGCGTTGAAAAGAGAACAATGGCGTCTATTGTGACGCCGCACAATGCTCCTTTAATATGCTTTGACAAGGCGCAAGCGGTACAAGCGACGAGCAAAGCATCTGGTTTGTCACTGAGATTATTAATGACAGTACTGTGTAAATTGTATTATTCCCACGCTTTGTTTTGTTTCTTCCGTGCTCATAACAGGTTTGATGGGAATCTGTACGTACCTGGATATTCTGCAGGGTTTAGTAAAAAAAAACAACAGATCAGAGGTCAGAGATGTCTGAGAGACGTCTTAAAGCGGGCGAGTCAGGAGCTTAACGCTAATACCGGCGTGCATTAAAATATATTAGACTGACAGAAACCTCTCATTTCACAGCGATGTGTCACACTGTACGTCATAGTGTGTAATCCTGGAGGTATACACTGTAAGAATATATAAGACACACACAAACACAAACAGACCACACACACACAGAAGTAGCCTGTTATTTCCATTTGACATGCAGTTAGTTAGTTAGCAAGAAGGACACAATATGCTAAATGTGGGTCTGCAGACAGAAGCTGATTTGATCGACTATAACAAAACAGCCGTATCTGTATCAGATATTTCAACAGGCACATAATTCTGTAGCATTACAAGCCTGTCGCTGCCGAGGTTTATAAAGCAAAGCACAGCGCTGATAATCAAACACTTTTTGACTTAATATTAAATGCAGCATGATCTTGTCTGAATGATAAAAATGAACTCTCGCTCCAGCTGAGAATGTCAAGATTTTCTAACTTGGAAATTCTTGTCAAAAACTATAAAATTGTTCCTTGTCAGCGAACGGTGACAGACGTTTACATCACTGTAGTGAAAAGCGACATCAGGGTCTGAAGGTTATGCGGCTCACCTTTAAGTTTAGTTGACAGCCAACCTCTAAAAAAAAACACACGAAATAGATTTTGAGATTTGGCTCCCAGGATCAGGAGTCTTGAAATACATAAGCTGTGTGTTTGGTTTAAATCTGTGTGTGTGTGTGTGTGTGTGTGGAGAGGATGTGTTATCCCTGCTGGTGAGTAGCCCCGCTGCTCTTTGTGTGTCTAAAGAGCCTCGGTAGTCTCTCGGTCTCTCTGAAGTTCAAACGCTTGTGTTTTTTTTTCTATTTGAAGTCATTTTCAAGTAGTGTATTGGAGAAAAACAGCGTGTATCCAACTTTCATGGTCACTCTGTGATGTTAAGCGGTGGATTGTTGTGGACTTACGCTGAGGGACGAGTTCCTGCTATACTGGCGGAAAAAAGTTAGTCTCTTTGAGCGGGCGGTGTATGAGGTTGTCAGAACTGATGATAATTCATTAAGGGAGGGTAAAGTTAGTGGTTGTAAAGTGCTAATATGTAGGCTGCAACATGTAGCTTGTAACAATGGTTTCATTCCACATATCACTGCTTTTCACTCAGTGGCACTACTGTCTGTATTATGGATGTTAATCAATGAAAACACCTTGAGCCTGATGGAGAAGACACATGTTCTCACCAAAATCCAGAAAATCAACAAAATAAAATACAAATATATGTTTCCATCTACTGCTCTTATGTAAATATTATGATTTGGGAGCATCAAGACAAATACTTGTTGCTGTTTATTCTCCAGTCAGGCGCCGTTAAGCTGTTGCAGAAGAAGAGGGCGCAACGAGATGATGGAAGACTGCCAATCAAATCTGAAACCAACAAAAACAATGTGACAGAAATAAAAACATTTATGTTTGTTTCATGTATTAATTTGAGGAGCGTTACAGTATCTTCATCGCTCCAAATAGATCTGATGTTTTCATTTCCTCAGACACTTTAATTCACTTGTTTCATGTACGTCATGATTTATTCACTACGTTGCACTTTTATCGATACACTAAGTTTCTCAGCTCAGCCAAGTGTAAAAACCTTTTTTGCAATATTTTGACTTCTTTTTTGTATTTCTGGCATTTCCACTCAGGTTTTTTATGGCTCAAAATGAAAGCGTACATAAAAACAGGCAGATAGAAACTAGGGGTGTGCCCAAATACAAATACGTTATTCGGCAAAGCACAAATAGTGGGTTTTTTTTTTTGTTTGTTTTTTTTTTTACGAATATTTGTTTCATACAAATATTTTAAAAATTATTTGTTTTCAGGAAGAAAAATAAACCATGTCAAATACCAGAGTGCAGGTCGGTTACATCTCTATCTCAGTGTCTCTCCTCTGCTCCGCTGGTACGTCTGTCAGCAGGTCTCAATGAGGGGAGTCACATCCACCTGCTACATGACGCACATTTCCTAATTTGGACATCACTCCCAGAGTTGGGGGTGTTCCCCAGAGATAAAGCTGAACTACTGACACACACTTCATGAACACTTGTTGTAATACTTTGATTTTTCTAAAATTAAAAGTGTAATGAAAACAAAAACTGGATTTTTAAGCCTCTGTCCACTTTTATTTGAATACAAATACAAATAATTTTGCTGCCTCAACAAATACAGATACAAATACAAATACTGGGCCCTCTGCACATTCCTAATAGAAACACATCTAGTCTATATATATATATGTTCTTAACATCATACACACAACTTTCTAAATCTGTGTATGCATATTTCTGCATTGGTGCAAACACACAAAGAGTTGCTATTAGAGAGTGTTAGTCAGGTATTTTCAATGCATCTGGTCCCTGGTGTCATATATATATATATATATATGTATTTCACCAAAACGTTCCCTTTTACACTCAACTCTGTCAGCCCTTTTAACGCTCACAGAACAGAAAACACTGAGAACTTTGGACGATCAATCGGTCCATTTTCCTTAAGATGACTGCAAGAAAGAAGATTAGATTGTCTGGTTTGAAAACTTACAGTGAGAGCTTGACACGATAAACTGCTCATTTTCAGTCTGTATGGACAGTGACAACCAGCCCCAATTCATCACCAAAAAAAAAAAAAAGCATTTTTGTCCCACAATCCCCATGACACGTCAATTTCACACCACTGAGAGGTTTTTTCCCCCCTCAGATAGGGCGGCCTGAGCGAACGCAGTGTCGCTGTGCTTGTTGTAGGAAGGTGACAGAAGATAGACTGATCATCAGACACTTATTCTGCCTGCCTGTCTTGTCTGGGAGTCTTTCTGGCTCGCCTCCTCATTGTTTTGCATGCCTGGCTACCATCTCCCGCAGTAAATAAGCACCCAAACAACACAAGTACCTCCCCCCCCCCCCCCCCTCCTAACACACACACACACACACACACACCCTGCTACAGTATGCCACTACGCCTGCCAGGAGGACTTTTTTTTCTTTTGTGATGTATGCCGTCATTCCACCCTATTATTACCTCTGACTGTAATAGGCACCTCTGTTCCCAATCAAGTTTTTTACTTTCTGCTGGTGAAAGAAAACGGTTTTCGCAGCAGACACATTTTATTCCTTGCGCACAACGCAGTAATGTCTGTGTCGGGTGTCATCTACTTTGGCTGCTGGCCTAGCTCGCCCAGATTGTTCACACAGCACTTTTACCGCTCATAAAGGCTCTCAGCGTTTGCCAGAACGCTGTCAGAACGTTCAAACGGAGCCCTGCCTTGTTTATTGTCTGTTACAGGATGGATGGTAGGTGGTCTGTCTTGTATTCACACTCTTGATCTTAACAAAAGAACAATGAGTACTTGTGCACGGACGGGATCGGATTGATAAGGGAATGATAAAATCGTATTGTTGTGTAATCTTGTTTCTATTTCACTGAATTATGTGAGTTCAGCTTGTGTGCTTTTTCTTTCACAAGTCTCTCTCCTTTTCATTCTTCCTGCCATTGTCTGTCCCTTTCTCCAACACGTCAAGGTGTTAGATGTTGTTTACATTAATCTTTCTATCTTTCTGCCGAGTTGAGAGTCGGGAGCCGTCGTGAGATGATGCTGTTTGACAATGTGCTCAGGAACCGAGAGAAAAACAGAGTAGGCCGAGGTAATCATCGGGGACAGAGAGGAAATGGGAGCCGAGTCGCCCTGCAATTGTCTATCAGTTTTCTCCTCCTGTTATCTTTGTCACTTTCTGGCTCTCTCTCTTAGACACACTCACCCACGCTGTCTTCAACCTACCCACAAAAACACTCATCTGTTTTTTTTATACCGTTCCAGACATCATTGACTGTAGACTGATGGCCTCCTGGTGTGAATCTGATAGACCGAGACAGTCCGTTTGCATTAACCATCTTAGCCCCTGACTCTGTAGACTAGCCTGGTTGCCACGGAGCTTAAAGCAGCAATACGTATGATTCATTTATTTTTTACTGGGCTGGAGAAGCAGAACAGGCTGTAAACAACACGGAGCAACATTTTCAATAATTTGGAGTTGTGTTTGTGTCCACCTGGTGAATATAAGTTCAATATTCAGTCTCATTATAGCTCTGTTTAGGTTTCTACCAACTCCTGAGGGAAATATCTGTCTCTGTCATGCACCTCTGTGTTCACCAGCTAGTCTTAACTAGCATAAACTGTTTCTACCATAGACTGTATATAAAGCTGGATGTAGCGAGGTGTGACGTCACCCATTTGGTTTGCATGGGAGCCAGGACCTTCCAAAATAAGGGTTGCAGGATGTTTCCTTTCATTCTCTGGAGACAAGTCCCACTAGCTCTATCTAAGCTAACGCTAGCTTACTGGGGACACCGAGTGATGTACACTCAGGCTAATGTTAGCTACTTTATCTAAATTGTGCTAACAGGGCAGGTATAGTAATCAATTAACATTTTATTTAGTGAAATATTGGGACAATAGTCCGACTCAGTGGGAGTCCAGGAGCCGGGGAGAGCAACAGGCGAGCCAACTGTCAATCACAGCTGTCAATCAACGGCAGACATCAAAGCTACTATAAGTCTTCAAATCTTATTAACGGAGCAATTATTTCCAAAATGAACATCAGCACACTTATTAAAGAATTGATTAATTTAATTATTGAGACCATAATGACTCATTAAAAAAAAAAAAAAAGATTGACTTTGTATTTCCAGAGAAGTTGAGGCTTTTTGAATGGAAGTCAGTTGGAGCCAGAAAAGTACTTCCACACTGGCTTCAAGCTGCTGTAGTTGCCGCCGGGTGTTTATTAAATCCACTTTCTTTTTACTAGTAGTAGCAGAAGTAAGCTAATGGTTTAGTGTTCATAGTGTCCCTATGGTAACAATACATACCAGTCTGCTTCTGAACCACCTTCTTGGCCATGAACAAAGGCCTGTATAGATATTGCAATGAGAGTTGCATGTGCACACTTCATATTGTGGATGCTAGCTCATTAGCTTGGCTTACTGGGACGGCTAAATGGAACAGAACCATTCTCTTCAGTTACACCTGTGCCTGCGAGTCAAAATGTCTGCTGTGAAAAAGCTCTATCGTGGATGACTGCTGGATATATTATCTATGGAGGAGGCATGGCACGATTAAGCTGTTATGGGACCCCTACTGAACCACCAACCACTGCTGTGCAATGCATATGTATCCTGTTGCCTTCAAGTTCCCATGAAGCCCAGTGCACCCAGTGTTCATGTGCTGGAATAAAACTTAATTTGTGTTAGCTTGTGTTAGCTTGTCCTCAGAGTCAAAACTAAACACGGAGAAGCAGCTTTCAATTTTTATGCTCCAAATATCTGAACAAACTCCCAGAAAATGTGCCGTCTGCTCCAACTCTCAGTTGTTTTAAATCAAGGTTTAAAACTTTTCTGCTTGCCACTGCCTTTATTAAATTAAATTTGGGACTGTTTATTCATATGTCGCAATGCACTATTGCTACGACCCCTCCCTTTCTGCCTGCACTGGTTCAGTTGGCCTTGGGGGGGTCTCAGGGAGGGTCATTAGTGGGTAGACCTCCACCAAGGTTATAACTACCAGTCTGGTCTCATTCTCTCTCCTATAGGCTCTACATCTCTCCAGGTTTTGGGTTTGTTTTGACGGTTTTTCCTGCGTTCAACAGTAGCATCCACATTCCTCAATCATCCATACATCCCATTCACTACTGATGCAGTTAATCTCCACATCTTGTTCCTTTTGTAAATAGTTATGTTGTTTTATTTCCAATAAAACGTTCCTTTTAAATACTATTTTCTTTGTATTTTGCATTGGTGTCTTTTCTTAATGCCTTTTTATGTAAAGCACTGTGAATTACCTTGTTGAAATGTGCTGTACAAATAAACATGCTTTGTTTTAGCTTGTGCTAATTTGAATAAACACAAATTAATTAGGGAATATGTACCCTGCAAGCGCAATATGAAAATAATACAGCTCTTAGAACAAGATTGTGACACAGGGCTCCTCTACAAAACAAATTAGCTAGTAATGCAGGACTCACTTCAGTTGATTTTGTATATTAGTAGTGCAAATCCCAAAAAAACCTGACAAATTTGCAATTAATCCATTTACCAAAACCAACTGACAAGCATTCAACTTGGGCTTCTGGGCCCCAATGGGGTCTGGGCCTGCTTTGCCCAGTTGGTTAAGATCTGCCAGACTTGTGAGGGGGGGGCAAGACCACCAAGTGGGTTATCCACAGGGACGAGAAGCAGGATGGTAGGAGCAGGGTCTGTCTGCAGTGTGAGAAGGTCTCTAGACAGGCTTTGACAGCAACCGAGATCAATTCTACAACCAAAAACAGCACTTTTTAAACTCACATTTACAGTGCTCTCAGCGGGTCAAGACCCTGACATACCTCACATACTGTAACCTTGCAGCAGGAAAAGTACTTAATGTTAAATAAACAAGACTAGGGGGACGTTTTCCCCCCCCCATCCTCTTCCCCTCTGGTAGAGTATCGACAATCAATAAGAGGATTAAATGGGATTTGAGAGGGAATTCTCCTGGTACCTCATTGTTGATGTTAGAGGTATATGGCAGAGTGAAAGCAGCTATGTGACTTTGGCGCTATTGAATTTTTAATAAAACCACAACAGAAAAAGCAGGGTTAATGGGTGAAGAGAAAATGTTACAGGGACACGAAATACATCTGTCGGACGAATAACGCCATATTTTATAAGTGTGATATTAGAAGAGTTTTCACAGTGAGGGTAAGATAAACCTAGCAAGACTGTAGAGGCTACGACAGCACAAGCAACACATCCGAAGAGGTTTGAGGGCAAAGTGAGAGAGAACTGGAGAGTAAGCATCCATCTGTGTGTGCTCGCTAGAGAGAGAAACAAACTTGGGAGACCAGTTTGACCCATATTCCATTTAAACTGCCCACTCTGGCCGTGTACTGTACTGGCAGACACGACCACGGCTTACAGAGTGAAAGCTGTGATTAAGCCGTTGCTATTGGATGTGATGGCGAGGGGCGGTGTGAGAAAAAATAAATCATAATCAATACTGTCATCTTAAACCCATTCTCTATTCACTCTCCACACAAAGTGCAGCTGTCTTACAAACTGTTGGTAATGACTGAAATCGTCTCGTCTGTCTTTGGTTTTGGACTCGAGCATCTTTTGTCTTTTCTTTTCTTTTACGACTTTAGAGTCAGCAGACGATCGGACATCTTGATCGGTTGATTCTTTTTGCTGTTTTGTGCTGCACCTTCTGACTGTATAATCACAGTAAATCATATTGCTGTTCATCACACGACTGGAATAAAGATTTTGAGGTCATAATATTAAACAAGCAGATATGATTCTGTAAGAATTGTAACAGCTCCAACACAAGTAATCATCATAATCATGACGGGATCATGTAGGGAACCATAATATTTTTGTCTAAAAGTTAGAAAATATGTCAAAAATGTATGTGTTTTGCATATTGTGCATGCTTTTTGTATCTGTGCTTCTGCTTTGCATGTTCTAGTTAGTGTCTAACAATGCAGCTCAATGTGGTTTTATTCAATCTACTTTTCTATTAACATTAATATCTTCATGTATTTATTGTCTTGCATATCTTGTATCATGTGTCTCTGTGTGTTGCATGTTTTAAGGATGTCCTGAATGATGTTTTTTATTCAGCATGCTCATAAATGACCTCAGTAACTTTGTAATTTCAATTTTCATATTCTGTTTTTAGGGTGACTCTGTAACATCTGTCCAGGGGACTACAGATGAAACTCTGGCGCATTTACAGCAATGTTTATGAATGTGCACTGTCCCTGTTAAATAAACAAAAAAATAAATAATTAAAATGATTAAGTCACGTTTAGACCTCCACCAACATATCAGATTGTATTATTATTTTTTGCAATACATATAAGTCCAGTTTTGTGCTCACTGACGGTAATTTTCCTGATCAGAAAAACAACTTAACCAATCAGAGCTTTGTAGGTGTAATTATGACCAGAGCCAGAAAAATAGCAACACAAAAATAATCACAATAATGGTGACATGTGTGCATGAAAATCAACATCTATACAAGTTGTTATAAGTTGACTTAAAGACATAATAATTAAGTCAGCATATGTCTATGAATGGAATGACATATCTACATTATTATACAATACTTCACATTACATTAATTCAGCAGATGAGTTTGTCTAAACTGACTTACAACAGTGCATTCAAATTCAAATGAGCTTTATTGACATGACAGATCAGAAACCTACGTTGCCAAAGCAGTACAGACAACATTGACAGATGATTAATAATTATACAATAATATATAAATATAAACAATAATATTACAGATGTAATCACATAGAAACATTTACTATTATGACATGATGGTTTCTGAAAATCAGGGAGGTGGATAAATTCAGGATATATATGATTTATTTTTTCAAAGAAAACTTTGAACTCTCAAATCTTTATATATTATATATATTATAATCTCAGTAAGTTAAATGCTGCAGATTCCATGTCAACTCGTGTGAATTCACTTACAGCTTCAAATAGTGTTTTGCATGTTCAAAACATGAGAATCAGCTGTTTTGTTATTTTTGACTGTCTTCTCTCATAACTCTGGTTCCTAAAATACACAGAAAAATGACAATTTTTCCTTAATCAACATTAACAGCAAATCTGCAGGAATTGAACTCTACATGTAACTGGTGCTTGTCCAGCCAGACATGGACGTCTGCTGCAGCAGGAAGGAGGTGGAAGAAGCAGTTTGACCAGTATTTGAGGAGATGACTCATGTTTGTTTTTTTCTCTCCAGATAAAGTGCTTTAGATAATCAAACTAAACTGTCGGATTGTTTACAACCTGTCTTCACTGTAGCAGTGTTACAGTGCAGCTAGATCTTAGCGAGACCAAGACCGTCCTCCCAAGAAAAGCAAAAGCCCCCAAAAACAACATGACTTTACGTCCTAGCGACAAAAGCCTTCTAGTGGCTGAAGGAATCACCGCTCTGATCCGTAGGGAGCGAAGAAGGAAATCAAATCTGCAGATGGAGGAGATTGGGGTGGATGGATGAGTCAACAAAACATTGGATTTCAACACAGGAGACTTGTTTCCTGTTTCCTACAGACAGTCAACATCAGACTCTTTAAACCGTGACGAGGAGGATCTTCTGATCGTAGTCTTGTTATTTTATCCCAAACTATGATCTCTCTCTCTTTATCCTTACCCGAATCTCACCAAACCTTAAAGTTTTCTTTGCTGTAATCGTTCCTCCTGCTCATACTGGCTATTAAAACCCTCTTTGTGTCTCCTCAGACAGAAGTATAGTAACAAAAAGAGGGACTTTGGCACTAAAAAGACTGTAACGTTGAAAGATATCTACTTGATTTGACTCATTTGAAGCTTCATATTAGCTTCAGATAAACTTTTTAAATACATGTTTTTGCACAGAAGGAGGACTGTGGATGGTCCAGACAAACAGATGAATAGATGAGAGGTGAGAAAGTGGAGAGTTTCTCGTCGCGTCTTCTCTCATGTGTGACTGAAGATTACTCCTCGACAAGTTGCAAACTGCAACTTACAAATTCACTCAGAAGTTGAATGAGCTTCTGAATGATCCTGCAGTGCATCCAGAGGTAACAGCTTCAGGTAAAACCGCAGAGAAATGTAGCGTGACATAAATTCAATGGTGCTGCGAACAACAGTGCGAATGAAACATAACATGTACTCCCCCTCCCTCCTCCTCCTCTTCCCTCCTCCTCCCTCCTCCCCTCTTTTTTAAGTAATTCTGCTCTTGTTTTTCTTTTTTTTATCTCTACATTCCTCCTCCTCCTCTTGTTCCCTCACTAGAGGTGACTGTGACAGAAATGGCGACAAGGCAAATCTGTCACTCTGTCCCTCCCACAGCTGGGTGTGTGTGTGTGTTTATATGTGTGTCTGTTCCTGCACATTACACCTATTTGCAAACTATATGTCACGCGTTACAACCAGCCTACCCAGAATGCCTCGGGACAGTGTTATGCATGTCTGTACATTGTACACATGCATGTGTGTGTGCACATACGTGAGCGCTGTTTTGCACACATTGTTTATTGAAAGTGTAACTCGACTCGCTTCACTATACTTTTCTGGCTCGAATTCCTCCCCGTTCAAAGTACACAAACCTGACATTCGCTCACAGTGTCGCTGTTTATGTTTACATTTACATTTGAAGTGAATATTTGTTCTACCCGCCTTGATAAACAGTAGCGGTATTGTATATTATGTTCCATAGTCGCTGTGTTTTTCTGTCATGACCTTAAACCCTGGGAAAATTAAAGGCAA
The DNA here is from genome assembly GCF_910596095.1 of Thunnus maccoyii. Classification (NCBI taxonomy): domain Eukaryota; kingdom Metazoa; phylum Chordata; class Actinopteri; order Scombriformes; family Scombridae; genus Thunnus; species Thunnus maccoyii. Next base: position 3,947,692 of record NC_056543.1, read on the forward strand.
GATCAAGTGACAAGTGCACGACTGCACTATGTAACATTTCCACTATCTGTCACATGCGACGCTTTGACCTTTAGAAATTGTGGTCACATTTCCTCTTAAGTTCATCTTATCTTTGTGAACTGTGGTCCAGTATGTGACCTTATAAACAATGTTACAACCCGTGTTCCTCCAATGATGTATCAATAGTTGAGACCATGATGTCGTTATGTTATAACCCAACGAGATCCTGCTGTTCTTGGTGTGTGTGTGTGTGTGTGTGAGAGGAAGTATTATTCTCAGTATGAAAAAAGTTTATTGACAAACTTTAAAATGTATTTGACCTTTTGTGATCTGTAATGAATTATTCCAGAAGTTTGTGAAATGAATAAACTCCATAAACTGAATTTTAAACAGTTAGTTTGTCAAGTCTTACTTATTATTATTTAAAAAAAATAAAAATGAGCAACTTAACTGCTGACGCTGTTGCAGCAGGAGGGTAAAAATGACCCTTCTGGCAGTTCTGGTGTTAATCTGAAACACCTCCCAGAATCACGGCTATATTGAGAAAATGGAACATACTGTACCTCATCAGTTCCAGTGAAAGTTGTGTGTTGGATGCATATGCAGAAAAAAAAGTTTCACTGGCTTCCCCGTCTTTGGGCCCGTAGAGCATTAGAGTCCTGGCTCCTGGCACGCATGGATGGTATAAAAATAATTTTACTGATACGCCTTCGGGACGGCGGGCGACACGACCTGCAGTTCCAACTGTAGCCACTAGAGCTGAAACTGTTAACATCCACTTAGATTCATACAGGTGAACCTGAAGGCCACTATAAGCTCTGCTCCAGTCTTCATTCACTGTAAATGTTAAATTCCTTGATGCAAGTCATGCCTTTCCAACTGCTGTGCTGTGTTTTGGCATCTGATAAGCCTTAAAATGCATGAATGTGTAACTCAAACTCACTTTCCTGGATCGTATTTCATTGTCTCACCAACGTTGAGCTGTTTTTTCGGTCTGCAGCCTTAAATGAAGTGTTCAGCTCTCTAACTCATGGCCTCCTACGCACCTTTCAAAAAAAAAAAAATGTAAATTTTAATAACCTTTAGCAATACTGAGGAAATACAAAAACAAAACAATTGACTTACTGTGCAGAAATTCTAATTAAACTTTACCCGAGCAGTAAAAGTTTTAGACATAGAGGACAGAAGGTTTTCCAGCTGTATTGACAGTGACCCCAAAAAAAGCAAAGTTAGCTTCAACATATTTCCTTGTGTTTTTCTGAAGAGAATCCACTTTCCAGCCTCGTCGAAAAATCTGCACAACTTGTACTTAACGTGTCATTTTGTTGTCTGAATAAATCTTGGTGACCTGAATCTAGCGCCAATGAATTATATTCATTCATTTCTGACCACAGTCCTGTAATTCCTGCCTCCCCACAGAAAAAAAAACAGGACAAAAACATCCACCGGGTTCCTGAAAGACATAAAGACGTTGTTGTAATTAATCCTCATATTGTTGTGGATGCATTTGTATTCTGCTTTTACATGCGTGTCATCTCTGATAAGGACTTCCTCCCCCCCCCCCTGCGAGAACTCTTTAATTTATTCCAACCCTGGTGAGATTAAACTAACTCTTTAAAAATCACTTGGGGATCAGAACTCTGAACCTACCTTTTCCCCTTAAGGTGCTAATTACTCCCCTGTAATGAAAGTAATCAGCGCTTGAAGTGATGTTGCATGCAGAGCGCTTGTTTTGTGATTGCCTGCATTATCCCATGCATCTTCAAGCTCTCAGTAACAGGCTTAAGAAATGAGCAGCTTTCGGTGGAGCAATCAGATAAAGGAGGCGACATATCTTGAATATTGATGACACACGCTAACGTAGCGTCTGAGAACAGGTCAGACACGGTTCTACGCAGGACGACACACAAAGCGACGCACCTCTATGTTGCAGTTTATCAATGCACAAATAGATCATGAACATTGTATCATAACCAGAAATTCCACATGACAAATGTTTTTTTTTTTATCTCAGTCCTGCAGCTAAACCATCTCTCTACTGTGAGTTTTTTTCTCTCTTCCTTGTAAGATTAGCTTGGAGAAAAATCAAGCTTTGATGTCATTTTAACTGTCAGAAGTAACAAGGAACAAGGAACTACTTCAACCAAGAAAGGCTAAAGGCAATATTAAGATAAAAACATGTTTATATGTGGAGTTCTTGTGTCGAATCTGTCTCTCTAATGTCGAACAGCAGCACACAACACGAGGATTACTCTGCAGAAGTGTTTCTGGTCACCTGACGGATGTAATTTACTTGACGGATGTGGGAAATTTTGACAGTTTTTGCACCTCTGATTCAGTTTGGAGGCATTTTATGAACCGCTTTAGGTATTTTCATCCCTAATTCTCCATTATTGGATCAGTGATGTCACATGTGGTCGTCATAGATTCTTGATCAGATCTGTTTCCGCTCTCATGCTGACCTAAATGACGATCACTCCTCTGGAAGTTAAGTTTCACCTTGTGTTATGTTTAGTGTCTCTGCGGAGTTGAGCGGGAGGTCAGCAGAAATCAGCAAAAATCCTTCGTAACATCCTCCGCCGCCGCTGCTCAACCGTGTATCAGCTGATTTTATTCTGGACTTTAAAAAACATCCAGGGGGGGTTCATTTGCCTTTAAGGTTTCTCTTAAAGCCTCTTAACTAAACTGCTGTCTGTGTGCGGCGGTCACATGTTATTGGCTGGTCAGCAATCGGGTGACATTTCAGCGTTGGTCATGCCTGAAGACGTCCTGCCTACCCCTCCTTCCTGCACTCTACTCTCACTCCCGTACAAAACGTCCTGTGACCTTTTGTGCTCCCAAGCTGCCGGGGGGGGGAACGTTAGGGGTACATGTGTGGGAGGGAAAGGGCAAGACAGGATGGATGGAGAGGAGAGAGGAAGGGAGGAAAATACTCCGTTCCCTCTCCTTCCTGTAAATATTTATTGGAGGGACGGTTTGAGCGAACCTACACCTACACTTAAAGACATCACTTTGCCTGTCAGATGGGTTTTTGCTGCTTCTAAAGACAAAAAAAAAGGGTTTTGTATGATGATTTAAAAAGATTATTTTTCATAGGACGCGTATTTTTTTTATGCTTTAATTTGATTTAAAATGATTGCAGATATTATCAGCGATTGTGAACCAGAGTAAATCAATCACTGAAGTCTAATAAAGCAAGATGTCCCCTGATAATAGTAATTTAATCAGAATCTTTATTTGCAATTTGTCTTTGCTGTGCAAAAAGCTTTCCTTCCTTCGCTAAATTATGAGGTTACAATTTAGAAAATCATGACTCCCTATTTTTTTTTTTTTTTTTTAATTCTGGGGAACAGGTGTTTCCAGCACATTTAATTTTCCCTCGAGGATTCACAACAGGGAGGAAATTCATTAATTACATGATGCCACCTTGATATACTCGCACTGCTCAAACAGACCTTAACATTTACTTTGAAAATCCCGTCGGGACAAATGAAGTCAAATCTTAAAGCTTGTATACATCACACGCACATACTATACCGTGGACACACCCAGCCTAGTTATGTTTTCCCCATTCAGTCATATGCATAATTTGTCAAGCTGCAGGGAGCTGAGAGGTCAGTGTGTGTGTGTGTGTGTGTGTGTGTGTGTGTGTGTGTGTGTGTGAATGAGGAGGTGGTAAAGCTTTATCTACTCCCTCCATCTGCTACAAGGGAATACAGGATCCTGGCTCTCAGCGGTCTGCTGACATGTACTGTCTACGCTCGCCGCTGACTGACAGCCACACCGGGAGGTGGAGAGAGAAGGGGATACAATAGAAAACACTTTAAAAGCTCAGATAGATTACAGGATAAGGAAATGGGTATATTTTATTTTCTATTCCATTTTCTCTCATCTCGTTCTTGACAGTTGCTCTTTGGAGACGTTTCTTATGTTATTTTTTCTCTCTGTCTCACTGTTTTTTTTTTTCTTTTTCACTTACTTTACTCAGGCAGGTTTTTAGGACACAGTGTAATATAATGTTTTACTGTACCGCTTTTTAATGAGTCACCCTTAATAAACAGCTTTATTAATGGTTAAGACATTATTTATTAACTATATGATGTGCAGTTTCTCAGCATCTTTCACTTTGTGTGTTCAAATCAGCTGTTGTGCATTTTATCTGTCAATATTCTTATGCTAAAAAAAAAGACATTAAATACTTTATAGATCAGTTATATAAGTCATTAAGAACTTTTAGGGTGTCGGGTTGTAGAAAATCTCTTTATCCTCCGTTATCTTCTGCCAGAGCAGCACTTCTCTTTCCAGCTCAACTCTCAGTTCAGTTTAACCTTTTTTTATCCTCCGAGACCTGCTGTTCCTAATATTTTGTCCACTCCATTAACATACATGAGGGGGGCAAAATATTAGGAGCAGTACAGTACACAGAATTATCACCTTTCTGACAATGTGAACTTGTCAGAAAGGTAGGATTTAAGGCAGAGCTGTTGTGTTGGATCACATTTAGATTTGCACAGTTGTTCCTAATAAAGTGTCCGCGGAGCGTACAGGATGCTGCCTTTCCTGTGTTATCCATCCAGCAGTGCTAAAACACTTTTGTGAGCAGTGTGGATGGGTGTGGATGGAAAGTGAAAAAGGAGCAAAAAATTTTTTTTACAAGATGACTTTAATGGAATACTTTCTGTTAAAGCAAAAAGTGTGAAAACTATAGAGGACAAAGACCCTTGGGTGCAGGTGTTGAAACGGAGAAGCCATTTTATTTCCACTTCAGATGGATGAATACTTCAACACGGTGGCGAGAGAGAGAGAGAGCCACGGTTCACAACACCATCCCGCTCCAGTGTCCATTTTTCTTTTTCTTTTCATCTCTCATACTTGAGAAAATAATGTTGTATTTAGTTCAAGGTGTGAACTAAATGCACCGCTCCACACCGGGGGGTGCAGAAGAAGGGCTTCAAGTGAGAGTACTGTGACTTATTCATCAATTCTTGACACTTTTCTCCATAGGTGAGGTCCTAATGCACGCACCACACATTTAAGATAAATGGCACTCCGAGTCCGGGTGCTTTTCCTCACAGTTAGTGGTGAGCTGAAGCTTTTTTAAGAGATGTCAGCAACACTGAGCTCTTAGGACACACATAATCATTAACTACAAGGGGGCATATTTCACAGAAAGTTGTTTTTTTTGTTTTGTTTTTCATCCTTTCTACCTCTTTTTTCCGTTGCTAAAGTGCCGTTTCTCTCAGCCACTTCTAAACAATATACATATTTTAGATTTTAAAAGAGGAAATGCAAAAAAAAAAACCCAACACATTTTCAATTTTTCAAAAAAGTTTTCTCCTTCCTCTCAGAGTCAAGTATTTCTTTTCCTGGTTTGCGTTTCTACAGGGAGGAGAAAGGAGGATGGGTGTGGCCCCATTTTTTTTTTCCAAAATAAGACAGACAGCGGTCTCTATTTATAGTCCCTATTTTGGAAGTAGGAGGAAGTAAGGTTTCGGTTAGCTGGGTCAGTGTGTGGGCTAAAGGTCTTGTTTGCACACTAAGGCTGTCGCTGGAGCAGCAGTGTATGAGTCAACAACAACTGTCTTCTCCCATTCACACACACACACACACACTCACACGTAGGTGAACACGCACACACAGTTTCTGTCCTGATTGACGTTGCTTGCTTTCATGTTTTTATTCGAATTTCTTCATTTGAAAGAGAAAAAAACCATCTTAAACATGACTTATGCATGTGGACTAGTACATTATATACTGTATATTTGTAAATGATGACGCAAACCATGATCTTTCCCAAACCACAACCTAAACCTAACCAGACTTTAAAGGGGACCTATTATGCTTTTCCTTATTTTCAGTCACATATATAATGTTACAATGTCGGATGTTCATATTTAAAGTGGCCAGCATGTCAAATAATGAGGTAAATGTATGTAGAAGTAATCCCTGTGAGCAAAAAGCCAAGTCAGACTGCTCTGAACGCTCAGTTTCCAACGGTTTTTTCTACTTTCAGCCTCAGCCGAGGTCAACTTGTGGTGGATTTTTTTATATGGTCGTCTGCTCCTCGCACAACACTCGAGTTCACTGCCACTAAAATTATGACATTTTTCCACTGTTTTGGAGGTAGTATACCAGTTGTTGTTGGAGAAGTGCTGGTTGTCTGCAGCTCTTCATCAAACATCATCATTACTGTGGTTGTCTCTGCTTGTACTATTCCTCTCTGCATTATTTCTAAATGATCTGTTGAACAAAGAGCTCTAAATATCTCCATATCTTGTTGTGTCGACTGGTTTTTGGTGCCGCTAACAACTGCTTGAACTGTGAATCATGTAAAGCTACTCTAGTGGAGTCCAAAAATAAAAATATAGAGCTGGAAATAAGCATAATAGGTCCCCTTTAACCACAGTGTTGTTACACCATAAAACAATAATTTTTTACAATGATTTGGAAGTTTTGGAAAGCAGCATATTAGAAAATGCTCCTATGGAGAGTGCATCGACCAATGTGGCTATTTAATTGTGAGGATATGTTGGGAAGGTAAGTTGTAGACAGACAAAGAAGGTGGGGTTGTAGACAGGCAGACAGAGAAGTTGGGGATATGTTGAACAATGAGGCAATTGTGAGATAATGGCAACAGGTTCATAAAATCTTGAAATGAACAAGAACAATGTTGCACATTGATACATCTTAAACATGCCTTAACATTAAAACAGTTATGCGTTTTAACACATGGGTATGTTGACACCTGGGAGTGCCGGGGAAACAGAGACAGATGGGCAGGTTGTTTAAAGTGAGGCAAATGTGAGATAATGACAACAGCTTCATAAAATCTCAATATGAACAAAAACAATATTGTACGCTGTAAATACCCTAAAAAGCAGACGTGTTAATCGAACACATCTGCTGGTTCCAACATACCTTCAAAACTGGGAACTAGAGAGAGATGGAGAGAGAGAGAGAGAGAGAGAGAGAGATAAGGTAGGGTACTGAGAGCTTTATAAAACAATACAATAAACATCCATGTCTAAAAGATTCCTATAACACAGTTCTTAAGAAAAATGATGTTTATTTTTGTTGAAATGAAAGTTAGTGACAAAACAAGTGCCTTTTTCACTTCCTCCTAGTAGGGGCTTGAGATGTGCATCCATTTGTTTACAGTCAATATCTACGCAGTTTAACTCTGAGCCCTTGAATTCTTGCTGAGCATCGGTCCGGTTTAATGTTCCCGATGACCCTCTGAAAGAACTCAAAGGAGTACTTCATATTACGGGGCTACTCAAGGTTGAGGCAGTAGATTGCACCCATTAACAAGGCAAAAGCCTGTGGGCACATCTTTGAACTCATGTAGGATGATCCTCTCTTCTACTACCACGGCCACATTAAAGACTTCCAAAGGAAATGCATCATGCAGAAGGCCTTCATTTCAAATCAACAGTCCAACCTGCGTTCCTTTCATTATCGTGTCAAGGATCTCTCCATGAGCCTGAAGACATATACAGACATATACGTCTCAACTGACATGTCCACGTTTAAAACAGCACTGCCATTCTAATAAATAAAGGCTATAAAATGTCTTTGAAATGAGTTATAAAATATCAGTGCCTTCATTTTTTTCCAATATTTTTTGAACATAATGTGAGATATAATGTGTGTGTGTGATTGAGGGGAGTGAAAGGTTGTGTTATGGTACCAAGAAGAAGGATATATATATATATATATATACCAGTGCTCCAGCACAGCTGCCATCGCCATTACTAGCTCAACCAATAATTATGATAATAACAATAATAATAATAATAAAGATGGGGAGAGAGCTGAAGGCACATCTGCCCGACATATAAATGCAAAAATGTTAAGAGGAAATTAAATATATACTTTTATGTTGAGACATTTATTTTCCCAGTACAGTTTTAATGTTTAGAAAGCCTTCATCATCTCTAGAATAAAAAAGTTGTTTGTAGTAACTTGTTTTTCCTAACATTGAGGGCTAGAATTAATTATTACTTAATGACTCAATGGCCTCACTGACATTTATGGGACATTAACTTAAAATATTGGTGGACTGATTAATAGTTAGTGGTTTAAAGAAGACAGTTTCTCTCAAACTCAAAAGTCACACCAACTATTTTTTTTCCCTCTCGCTCCCATCTTCTCACCCCTCCCTTCTCCTTTCTTACAAACCCAAGTTCAATCAACACATACAGATCTGACAAAAGTCTCAAATAGTCAACACAATGAGTTACTGTAAGTTTAAAGGCACCTATGGCGATGAGAGGTAATTGCAGGTGTGTTTTTGGAACCTCACTTCCCAGAGATCCAATCAGTGCTGCCTGTGTGACGTTAGTCAGCTGGCAACACTAGTAGAGACTGGAAACCCCCCCTCCTCCTCCTCCCCCCGTTAGTCTGCCTACCCTTTCTGGCAGGTGATTTGCACCACTTGTGATTTTTCCCGGGAATGTCACCACAGACACCCAGTTCGTAAGGCAAGGGCTTTCATCAGTAGACCATAGGCTCAATCACCATTCTGTTACCTCATTTGGCAATAGATAGTGACTTAACAGATATTTATTTCAATGAAAAAAACAAGATTATTACTTTAACTCATAGAGCTCTTTGAGTTAAAGAGAAGAAGTGGACAGAACTAAATGGGGCTGTGATGTTTTACAGTACATGGATTAGAAATAGATAAAAATGACAGGAGGGGGTTTCCGTACAAAATGTGAAAAGACTGCGATGACGGCTTCCTTATTCGTCATATGATGAGCAAACCTCTGAAGGTCTTTGTTACATTATCAGCTTACCATCATCCAGTCGTGACTCCATCGGCACTGGGAACTTTCAAAATTGACTCGCTTGAGTCAAGACTCCCACTCAGCTCGATATGGATTATCCTCCTCAAAGCCCACGCGCTGCTTTATTTCCAGATCAGGAAGAAGGCAGATTCTTTAAGTATCCTGACATCTAGTCTAAAAAAAAATATTCAGAGTCAGGCCCAGTCACAAGTAAGTTCACATTTAAAATCAATCTTTTTCTCTTATGTGTGTGTTGAGGCATCTTATCTGTCAGATTAACTGTTGGGAATTTAGGACTCGACAAAACAAAATCAAAAGAGTTAAACCTTTTTTTTTGGCTCCTAATTCTCTCAATATGATGGCTCTGTTCCATTAAGCATCTCAGTAAACCATCACAGTGATCAGCCTGAACAATGCAGTTATTATTCATGATATTATTTACATCTGATCTATGTTAACATGCTAACTGGCAAACTTGTTAGCAAACAGTTACTTATTTCCACACGGATCAACATTATCATTCATGTGGAGTCGTGTTTCTGTCCAATATTCACTCTCTTTAGCTCTGTTTTTGCTCTCTACCAACTCCTGAGGGAAATATCTGGTTCTTTAGCTGCTAAATGCTCCACTATGTTCACAGGCGAGTCTACAGCTAACTGTGTCTGTTTGCTTTTTGGTGCTGAGCAGGTAGTGTACAGTGGCTTTTTACAGCTTTTTCTCTAAAAACAGCTGCCTGCTGCAGCCCAAAACAACACTATGAGAGACGCTAAGAGTGAACCAAAACAGTAAAGTTGCAGCCGGACAGAAAAACAATGAGCTGAAACTCGTCATAAAGCTCCATAAAGCTGAGGGGAGCTGCAGAGATTTTATTTTAAATTTTAGGCATTTTATTTATATTTCACACTGCACTGATACTTCCCTTTAAAACTGTATTCTTGTATTTATTGTTTTGTCTTCATGTCATCATTTACACCTGGTCTATGTTAACATGCTGATTGTTGTTAACCATCTTAGTTTAGCGTGTTAGCATGCTAACATTTGCTAACGAGTGCTAAACACACAGTACAACTGAGTCTGATGTGAATCTGATTAGTTTTGCAGGTGAAATTTATTTTAATTTTCACCTGATGATGGTAGATGAAAAGTCTGAGGCTCATTAATGATATCTGGATTCATCCCAAGGGCATCGTGAATGTCAATACAACAGTTTACGGCGATCCATCCCATAGTTGCTGAGGTATTACAGCCCTGCCGCTAGCGAGGCTACAGACATTACCATCCCTCCAAACAAGCAGAGAGGCCAGAGGGTTTAACTGTGTGAAAACTTCTTAGAGCACTGCAGAAAGATATCTTAATGCTCCAACTGTTAAAACAAAAGAACATATTTTGTTGCTTTGTTTTTTACATTTTAATACTCGTCTAAAAAACCGAATCCATTCTTCATTCATTCCTTCATTTTCTCTCAAGTCTGGGAGGTTGCTGCTAACTCTAATTGCCTCCTACTCAAGCCTTCACAGGATGTCAGTTTTCAGCCTCTGAGCCAGACTTATGCTTATAAAAGCTAGAGCTTATTAAAACAATGTGGATCTTGTTAGAAAATCTGTGGTGAGGCCTTGTTTCCATGACCATTTGCAGGGATGACAGAGACATGGGAATTAAAAAAAAAAAAAAAAAAAAACAGTGACACACCCACAGTAAGTGGACAAGTAGAGGTTCCTCGTCTGGCGCTTGGACAAGACACATGCCTGTTGCAGGGAAGAAAGGGAATGTAATATTTCACTGGAGGAGTTTGTTGCTGTGAATGTTTTATAGTCATACGTTTCTATGATAAATGGACTCCATTAATGTAGTGCTTTTATTTTGACGTGTAGATAAAAGGAGCCGGGGGTTAAACTGCCAACCCTGTGATTAGCCTTACCTCAGATATATTTTTTTTTTTTCATGTAATTTTATAATACTGTCTCATTTTGAAGCTTTTCTTTTTTTTCCAATTATTTTTGAACACTTAAAAGTTTCTAAAGTATTTTGGCATAATGTAGATTTATGCGACACCGCTGCACTTCTGTAACTTCACTGAAACTGAATTCCTTTCTTAGTTAGTGGTTTGGTTTTATTTTACTTTAGTGGATCTTGTTAGAAAATCTAACATTCATTGTGTTTAATGAATACATCTCTGTGGCTCATGCAAAGCACTTGGAGTTGTGTTCAGGGTTTCAAAGGGACTATAAAAAAAAAACAAAAAAAAAAGGGTAGGACTAGAAAAGTTCTTTACTTCATCCTACGCCCTTTTTTGAACATTGAAAGGTTATTATTTGTGTTGCTTACTGAAAGTTTGCTGTTATTTTTGTATTTTATTTTATTATTTTAACATGTTTGAAATAAAAATAATCTAATCTAATCAAACAAACTTGCCTTGCGTTGTCCTCTGTCTTAAAGCGGACATATCATGCACATTTCCAGCTCCATATTTATATATTATATAAACATATTTATATGGGGCTCTAAAGGGACATCTTTGCATGATTTACAGTTCAAAAAACTCTTTATTTACCGTATACTGGCCCTTAATGCAGCCCCTCAGTTCAGCCTCTGTCTGAAACAGGTTGTTTTAGCTGCTGTCCCTTTAAGGCCCGCCTCCTGATGAGCCCACTCTGTTCTGATTGGCTGTGTAAACAAACTGTAGTAGCAATAGGATTTCACTTCTTTTTCTCATTCTTTACATGAAACGGAAACATCTCAAATACATCCGTACATGCTCGAGCCTGAATCTGATCTACAACGACCTTAGCAACAACCTTAGCAACAGACTCTATATAAACAGACGGCCGTCCTTGTGAGCAAATGGACGTCATCACGAGGAGGAAGTAGAGGTAACTTTTTTACTTATAGGGAGCGTTTTTACATATGTTCACCTCCAGTTTTGGAACTTTGACCATGTTTAGCATAAACATCCAATATTATAAGAGTATAAAAATAAGAGAAAATCACAAAAAGCATATGTCCTCTTTAAAAAGAAAAGACGATTGTGCATGCTAAAGGACTAGTCACTTGTTAAGCTGAGAATACAAACATCATAACGAGAATTAATATATGCAAACATTCTCACACACTGTATGCATACATGTGAACTTGCATCACAGTTAAACCTTCAAATTATCTCCGTTTTCTGCGCCTCAGCAGAATTGCAGGTTAGGCAGCGCCGCATATGAAGGTGCATGTATTCCTAATGGGATCCTATGTAATGAAATGTATGCAGGCTCGGTCATGTCTGTGCACGCTGATCAAAAAGCAGTTTGGCTTTCCTTCATAAGTGTCATGTGCTGGGATGTGAGGTGCTACCGCCCTGACTGACTTTTTAATGGAGCTGCCGTCCCTACATTAACATGCTAAAGCCTTACTCCACCTTCTCCAACACACAGGGGAAGGAGTTTATAGCGTGGAGCGTAATGAGGAATGTTTAAGTGAGGGTATGTAATTGGATGCACTTATATGCATATATTCTGTGTGTTTGTGTTCATGCACAGCGTGAAGAAGGAACGACTGGAATGATTAAGTATAATTAATGAAAGGAGGCCTGTCACTGTCAGTGTACATGTGCATGTGGGTGCATGCATGAGTGCATCTTTTCTCAATCACAGGAGGTACTGGAAACATATATTTAAAAAAAGTCATATAACATATATATATATATACATGTATTTATTTATCCATCCATCCATTTTTCGCCGCTTATCCGGAAATGAGTCGCAGAGGCATCAGACTGAGTAAGGAAACGCAGACATCCTTCACCATCAACATCCTCCAGCTCCTCCTGGGGGATCCTGAGGCGTTCCCAGGCCAGAGGTGATATGTAGTCCCTCTAGCGTGTTCTGGGTCTGCCCCCGGGGTCTCCTACCGGTTGGACGTGCCTGGAACACCTCCAGAGGGAGACATCCAGGTGCCCAGACCACCTCAGCTGGCTCCAAGCTTTCCTTTATGTTAATTATTAATATTATGTTTTGTTTTTTCTCCTCTTTTTCTTCTTTTTGTGGATTTACCCTCATCTGTTCACATGTCCAGTACTTGTAGTACATGATGTGTGATACTCTGCCCTCTGGATGCTGCTGTAGTTGTTGAACATGTTCTCTACAGTATATTTGGAAAAAAAGCTTTAGAAAAAAGAGTACTGGTGCCCAGATTTTAGTTCAAATTTGAAAGCCTGTAGAGTTTATTCCCTTGTAGACCTGTATAACTGATTCCAGATCAAACCGGAGCAGGAAGACGCTCTTTCATACAGTGGTTTTGGCTGCAGGGGACCCGGATCCCTCCTCTTCAGTGTCTCTTACTATAAAAAAAAAAAAATCTTCTTTCCATTTTATTTCATCTCTTATCTTAAATATCTTAATGTCTTTTAAAAAACTTAAGAATTCAAGAATTTTCAGAATAAAACGTCGCTTCACAAGAATCATAACTATATTGACTGTTTAGTAAAGCACATTTTTAGCCGTTATGTTCTGTATGTATGTAAAAATTTGTTGCATACTTAATTCAAACTGATCTCTGACACTCAGCTGAAACATGTTAAGTCCAAAAAAAAATTTCAGAATAAGAGCTTTTCAGGTGGCAAGTTAAAGCAAATAAACTGTACAATACAATATGAACATTATTGTTTGAAGACACGGTTACAATGAAGGGCCGAGTGCTCGTACCATTAACCGCGACACGGCTGCTGTCTGATGGCGGCCCCCACCTCCTCTCACACATGTAACACCCCCACACACAGAGGTATGAGGTATGTCAGCTTCAAACTCAGAGCGACAGAGCACTCAACACACACATGCTTGCAGATTAACACGTCAGGGTGTAAACTGCACTTTTCCTCCCCTCAGGTTGAAACTAATGACCTTGGGGAGAAAAGACGCTCAGCGTACAGCAACTCCTACCTGAGCACATGCGCTCGACTCGAAGACTATAAACGAAGGGGACTTGAAGAGACAAACAAACAGGTCGAGGACAGCTTGACATGACTGATAATTAAAGAAAAAAAAAAAGGCGACAGACAGGGTGGGAAACACGGGGAGAGAGAAGGGGGAGAAGATGGATTGAAAGGGGGATGGACTTGAGGGATAAAAAAAAAAGGGAGGGGAGACAGACAGAGACAGGAGGGGGCGGGGGGGAGGAGGAGGGAAGGGATGGATGAGAAGATGAAAGATTAAGTAGCATGGAGGAATGTTAAGTGTAGCTTAAGCGTGTGTACAGAACTGAGGATTTATGGGTAGCGCACGCTCAGGGCAAAATAGTTTCAGAATTATTAAACGACTTCAATTAAAGTAATATAAGGGGAGAGAGGCTATGTGGGTGGGAGGAGCGCTGAGGGGGGGTGGTGGTGAGGAGGGATACTCCTTACACACCCCCATCAACTTTGATTTATGAATACCCTCTTTTCTTCTCTTCTTCCTGCAGTCTGTTCGTCATGCCCCCTCTCTCTCTCTCTCTCTCTCCTGGCAGCGGTCTACATCTTCATACTGCCTTCAGTTTTACTTTAATTCACTATGATGGAAAATTACGTTTTGGGTTTACTCTGTGGCCCTGAGAAAACGAAAATACCTTAAAGGCTTCTGAAATGTTCTGCACAAATGAACAGACTTAATGTTCAACAATATGTTTAACATTTTAAACATATGTTTAAGGGATGTCAGAGACCACCCACTGTTGTTTAACAGGCAAATCCAAAGCACAGCCATGTTTCTCCGTCCAAAATAATAATAAATAGATTAGATTTGTACATGCTCTGACAACTTCCACATAACTTCATTTTAGCACTGCTTTAAGCTATATCGTTACATTCAGAGTCTTTGTTTTTGTTACTATACTTCCACCGCGGCTCAAACACTGTCCGAGGAAACACAAAGAGGGAATTTGATGCTAAAAAAGATTGTAAATGTGTCAGATATCCACTTGATATGACTAACTCAGACTGCTGAAGCCTCATATAAGCTTCATATCAACTTTTAAATGACTGTGTGGACACACTGTGGATTTTGGCCTCCATCACTTACATTGAAAGCACATTTGAAGGATCTTTTAATAACCAGTATGAACAGGAGGAATGATTACAGCGAGGAAAACCTTTACTTTTTTAATTTTTTGTTTACAATTGCTTAAGCTCCATTTAGAAAACAGGGCTCATTTTCTCAAAACACGATTCACAAAATCACACGTCCAACGTGCAAAACACATCATATATATAATGCATTCAAAACTACATAAACACTGATCAGAACCAGAGGAGCCAAAACAACCTGTAACTTCGGCACACTTGTCATTTGTCACACGTGTGACTGAACTGATCGAGGATCAGAGAAACGCTACAACAGCTGGAAGCACCTTCTGTACCATCGAATGTGTTAAAATCTCTGGAGTGGCTTTTAATGCAACGGGGAGAACAACGAGCTAATTTCACTTCAGAGGATGTTTCCACTGATGTAGTTACACTTGAGAGGTGTAAAGATTATGTATGCATATTGGAGAGACAAATACATTTATACCTTTTCACTTTTTCTCCTGAGGTGGTTTGAAAAATTGGATGTCAATCCATCTTTAATCCATCTTCAATGCTCCCTGAATGCATTTACACTGAGCTTTTTTGCTTGTTATTCGATCTGTCTAATATGCATAAACTGTAAATGGGACTTTCAGGTCCTACTGTAGTAATTTTACAGCTATTCAAGAGGACAAATGACTCATATTTCCACATGCATTAAAACTGTTTTAGTCCTGACATGCGCAGGGCTTCATACAAAAGATGTATTTGTAGAGAAAAATCTGAAATCTATTGAATCTTGACTGGATTCCTTAAATCAAGTCAGGAGTAAGAGAACAAAAAAAAAAAAAAAAGACTAGTCCAAACCTCCCTCCCTGCAGAGTCCACGTTCTTCTCTTGCCAGCCAGACATCTGTATCCCTACGTTGTAAAAGTGTCATGAAAGGCGATATGTCCATGAATACTCCCTGCGGGAGTCTAAAGAGCTGTGTTTTTAGACCATGGGATTTGTACCATATCACCAGCTCTTGAAACGCCTGACACAGTCCATCCAAGTCAAGATGGCCCTCTCACCCCCCCCCCCCCCACCCCCCGACCCCCACACACACCCCCCACATCCTCACTCACTTTCATGCAATCACAAGAACTGGATCCGATTTATTCGTCTTCTCCTGAGCCTCCGCAAAACACCGACCGGTGTTTATTTTTAAATGTATTCACATGTTTATGTAATTTGCTCGCCAGCGTTATACCAACAAGCCATGTTGCGGCATTTACGGTCCGGTTTAAAGGCCGTCATTTGAAGGTTATGAGCGAAGGTTACAAGCACGGGCCTCCAGCCAGCTGAGCCGTGCATATTTGATTGTAATCGCTGTGGACTTCTCGTAAAAAACCAGACGCATTCGAGAAAGCATTGAGACGGGCCTGAGAGTGGACATCAGCAGATGGTAAATAGGAGGAGGAGGAGGAGGAAGAGTGGAAGAAATGATTTAGTTAGAGGTGGAATAAATGTAACATCAGGCGTGAGGATGGACGGATGGATGGATTGCTGAGAACTTTTTTTTTTTTTTCCCCCAAAGTTGGCAGAGTTTTGCTTCTTATTCATAGGATATTGAAATATTAACAGCTACAAAAATACTGACATTACCATTTCTGTCAGAAATCAGTCTGTTCAGTTCAATGTATTTGCATAATTCATAAATTGCGCTAATCCCCATTCTGAGATCCAGGCCTCTCTCTCTATATATATGAGCATATCTCTCACACACACACAGTGCACCAACTGGCTTGTGATGTACCCGGTTACTCCTACACTTCTTGTTAGTCTGTTACTAGCCAGTCAAGGCATCTGCCAATTGCCTGTCCGACACTAGCGAGGGCCAGCGTCGGAACAATGTTGGCTGTCGGGATCAAAGTACTTCTGGGGGGGGAAATGCCACCGAGGCTAATTGGTATCGTCAGTGTCTAGGTCCCAGCTGGGATCAAACAGGGTAGACGGGAGAGAGCCTGATAACCAAGATAAAGTAGCTAAAGACAGGGCTGGCGCGTGAAACATAATGATATGGTATTTAGAGATTCAATTTCTCTATATTGGCATGAATAACAGCCGTGAAAAAGAGGTATAGACTAATCTATTGCTGATAATTTCCGATTTATATCTGGCGGGATATTACTGCCACGGCTGATTACTGTGGAATGGGATGACTGACACAAACACACTCATAGCAAAGGATTTGGATAAGTCACACACAGGCTTAAAGTCCAATTTGTGTTAAATTGCATGTTTTAACTGTTACAGAATGCAGTAAATGCTTTGTAAATTACACATCCTGTGTTCTTCTTTTTTGAGAAAAACATCAGTACCCAAAAAGAGAGAGTGTCTTAGTGGCCCTGGTGACTGTGTAATTGTTGTCCCCGGTTTGAGTCCAGCTGGGGACTTTTGTTGCACGTCATCCCCCCGCTGAGCTTCTCTCATTTCCTGTAAGCTCTCTACTGTCTTCTGTATATATATATATATATATAAAAAGGTTTTAAAAAGGGAGAAATTTATATTTTTATCATGTTTGGTTTTTTGTTTGTGCATTAACCTAAGACATATCATTTTCTTTTACATAATGCCAATCAAATCATTCCATTTTCAGCTTGACTAACTTGTGACAGACACAAAAAGAGCTCCAGACTTTGACCAACAACCTACTCTAACTCTCTCATTCTTTTCTAGAAACAGACAAGTCTTTTGTTCCACCGGGACACCGGACAAATATGCATATTCTGAACCAGACATGAACTGCTAACATCAGTTTGGAGAGCTGTGTAATTAGCTAGTTAGTGATTGTGGCACTTTAACAGCTTAACCTGACAGCGTCCCCTTGTTAATTGTTCCGTTATCTTGTGGTATAGATCCCAAACATGCCAAAAAGTAATACTTTTGGAGTATTATCTTATTTAAAATCCCAGTCTTTTCTCTTCAGAAAGATAACATATGAATATTTTTGTTTCTTTTCTTCAGGTGAAGTGATTTGGTGCACATAGCTAACCTGTTAGCTCATGGATTATACTGGCTAGCAGAGCAGCATCATAGTAGGGTTAGGGTTAAGGTTAGGGTCAGGGTCATGGTTATGTGTGTGTGTGTGTTTCAATGTCAGTTGGCAAAACTTCTTTCTATCTTGAAGTCTAATGTATTCATTTTCTTCTTCGTCCTCTTCCTCCTGATCTACAGTAACAGTGTGGAGGTACGGGAGGTGAAGGCCCTCTACAGCTCCTGTGCTCCCCTCCCACAGATTCTGTTTCAGTTATAAATATACGTCACGTTACGGAAGCTAACGACACTGTAGCTGCTCTTTCACTGGGCCTTTAAAAGCTGCTCAGTGGTCCAGATCGTTCAGTATCCTTTAACACGACTGCTAACAGAACTCTGTTGCTCCTTCGATGAGCTAAAGTTAACGTGAATGTGTTTATATTGTGTCTCAGTGTCTCTCCAAAGACTTTTTCTTCCTTTCAATGATAAAAAAGTACTAACAATAACTTAAATGGTTGTCAAATAAATCTATCTAAAAAATTACTGCTGAGATTTTTGACTGCAAACTGACAAATAGTGATTTCAGCGACTCTGCAAGTTCAGTTCTTCCTCGCTGTTTGTTTTACAAATATGAGAATGTTCCTCCATTATCTTGAAGCCACATCCTGCATCTTTCTGTGTTTGTTTCAGGTTTACATCCGAAACCAAAACATGCTGTATTATTACAGTAATCATCCGAACAAATCTCTTCAAACAGCACTAAATCCCACCTCGACTTGCCTTCGGTACACGGAAACAAAATTCCTTTGAATGGCTTTGCCACAGCGTGCTCGTATAAAGGAGTCCTTACATAAATCCATCTGGTGACAACGTGGACTTTGACATTTCTTTTGTTTGAAGGCTCTCCAGAGGATATGACATCATCGAGTCTCTTTGTCTCAGCGAGCTGTGGCCCCCAAAAAAAAAAAATCCCACATGTCCAAGTGAGAATTTATAAGTTTACATAAAAATCTCACTTTTTTTTTTTTTTTTTTTAACAAGCCTCACCCTCCCACTGTCAAAGGGCAATATATAATCTTCACCTAAACATTTGAACTCCTACTTCAAAGGGGAGGAACGGTGCCAGAGTGGCCTGTTTTGTTTTATTAGTGTGTCAAACTTGTATTGATTGAGGGTATGATTGAAAGCGCTGTATATAGCCTGTAGAAGTAAAAGACAAATTGAAGCAGACTGGGAGTGTGTGGCTTACGAGGAGAAAGTTGTACTGCTTATAATGTATATATGGTATTTCTGAATGCTTTTGAACACAGTGTCCAAAAATGTGTACACATCAAAAAAAAAAAAAAAAAGAGCAAAGAATGCAGCAGGATACAGCAAAACAAATCCCAGTGAAAAATGGCTCCCTGAGTCAAACCCATACTTCTTTATTTGCAGCCCACAGAGTGACATTTTCAAAAAAAAACGCTGCCACCAACCATGAAATTGTCCCTCTATATTTTGCCAAGAAATGGTTAGTTGTAGAGACAAGAGGGACATCAGGGCTGGAACAGAGGGCTGAGAAGGGATAGAAGAAGTTGACTGATTACACAGAAAGTTCAGAGAACACAGACATTTGTCATGTTCAGGAAGGGTGTTTGTGTTTTTTTTTTTAGATTTTGTCAATGTTTCCTGTCTTTTCCCCGCCGCGATGATCAGCAGCAGGTGCTTGACTGGATCATTGTTGGCGGTAATGTGCTTAACACAGGGGAGCACTCAAGGAAATGGACGGAGGCTCACCGTGGAAAGTGATGAAGCATCAGGACGGCATGAAAAGCAAATTATTACAATCTGTTCTCCAGATTGAAGTGTATGCTTGTTTTTTTTGGTTTTTTTGGAGTGAGTTAACTTCACTGATCCCTCTGTTTTAGAAGTGCAGGAGCTTTGTTCCTGCCCCAGGGCACGCTGCAGGTGGGATGAGGCTTAGCTGCAGGTACAGACAAACTGGGGTTTGAACAATGCAGGGTCTGGTGGACCAGTGCCAATAAATGATTGTGCTGGTAAATCGGTGTAAAGTTGCAAAGTGGGAGCTGCTGCTTATATATAACCCAATTGGCATTGAACGTTTCTGCAAAACCACAGAAATGTTGAATATTTACATTTCAACACATGAAATATGTATCGTATCAATATTTCTACCCATTGAATAATGATGTTTTATGGTGTGACAACGCTGTGGTTAAGGTCTGGTAAGGGTTAAGGAAAGATCATGGTTTGGGTTAAAATAAAAATAGAAAATGAAATAAAAAAGGCCGATGTCTCACTAAAAACACACGTTTTTGTTGGTTGAAACAGGAAGCAGACATTGGTTTCGGTTTTGAAGTGGTCTCTGTCCGTGTTCTCGGCTGACTTCCAACTTGCTGCCAAGAAACTTACTAACCAACCACTGACCCCTCCTCCTCCTAATAGGAAAGATCAGCTCATATAGATCACATGTGACGTCACCTTAGAAATGTTGATATGATACATTTTGTTGACATTTTGATATGATACGTATTTCACGTGTTTAAACGTAGATATTCAATGTTTCTGTGGTTTGCAGAAACGTAAACTGCCAACGTTTTATTCTGGCGACCAGGCTGTTCTATAAGTAGTTTCACTCTACTGTAAATTACCATTTTAAAGTCTTCTTTTGTATAGAAATGCACTTTAGCAGTCAATTTATAACCATACAAACTACTTATCATATCTAAATTAGAGATGGGCAACACAAAGTGTGTGATAGCTGATGGATGGCTTTATGAAGGGCAGTGATGGTCTGTCAGTTGGGTCTGTTGGTCCACCACTTTGGTCCAGACTGGAATATCTCAACAACTATTTGCTGATTGTGATTACATTTTATACAGATATTTATGTTCCTCAGAGGGTAATCCAGTGACCTCTAGCGCCACCATGATGTTGACATTTTGGGTTTTTTGACAGCCCAACCCAACTATGTTCCTCTCAGGATCAGTTGTACTCAATCTGGTTATCCAGTCTTTTTATTTGGCGTCATCATCAGGTCAGATGCCTGTGAAACTGACAACATTCCCATCAGCCTCAGTGTGACTTTGTGTTTAGTGCTAATTAGAGAATATTTCCATGCTGACACTTTAAACTAAGAAGGAGAACATGGTAAACATTATACCATGCTAACATCAGCATGTTAGCATTCTCACTATAAGCAAGTCGTCATGACGGCATTAGCTTTTAGCTCAAAGCTCTACTCAGGGACTCTGGAACTACTTTCTGGGAGGAGGTGCTGTAAATATGGAGGGGAGGGGCACCCAGCACAGCAGTGCTAATTAGACTGAGCTATTAATGAGCCCGACCCAAAGGCTTTAACTTTGAATAATTTGAGAAGTATACAGCTATTAAAAGAAACTAGAAAGCATCTTTATTATTACGACAATAAAAAATGTCACACATACATGAAAATCCTTTAATAAGAAGTGAAAATCAAAACATTTTGCCCTTGAAAGTGCAAATATTTGTAGCCTACTTGAAAGAGAGACCACCTCTGAATGAAGGCTTTCTATTCCATGTAGTCATATATCTTAGAAAAAAACTGCATGAAACTGAACATGAGGCCAAAGAAAAACAGGCAAGAATAGAAAAATCGGTATCTGCACTCAGCTCAGCTGGTGCATCGAACCTTCAGCATATGTGGTATTGAACTTTATTAACATGGGTCAACAGTTTTTTCTTGCTAGGTTGCTGAAGAGCTGATGATACAAACTGCACTGGCCTCGCAGTAGATGCATGAAGGGCTTATCATTGCTGACAGTCACATCACTAGGCTATGAAAACATATATATATATTCTTTAATGTGTAACGAAATATGAGAGATTTAAGCACCAATTCTTTATTAAAAGCGAATAATAAAACATTTGGTGCAGTAAAGGGAAGCTGTCACACTCACTGCTGAGCCTAAATACAGCCTCAACAGGCTGCTAGCACAGCTGTATTGTTTATAATAATAGATTGCATCCACTCTCTCATCTTCCTCCTTTCTTTCATGCACTTTTCCCCTGTGCAGTTTTATATTTTAAACCTTATTTTATAATAAAAAACCTCGTGAGAAAGAAAGCTGCCTACTCCTGAAAAGATTCTTCCTCACTGACCTCATGACACACAACAGTAATTAGAGCCAATTAAACCCTGTGAGTGGCATTTTAATTCCTGCCTACACATTTGTTACACTTCTTTAGCCACTTGGATGGAAAATATTGCTCTTGTCTACCATCCGGACTGCATCTAATGTAATTTTAATTAAAGTTTTTCTTTCCACAGAGCCCCTCTCTCTCTCTCTCTCTCTCTCTCTCTCTCTCTCTCTCTCTCTCTGCTTTGTCCTTGGAGGTAACACGTTTGGGCGTGTAACTGTAGGTATCACATTAAGCTGCCAAGACAGTAACAAATAACTCTGGTGTGGTGATGATCATCATGACTCAGTGTGCAACTATTTCTGGTATCCAGTTGACTGCAAACAAGTAGCAAACCACAAAAATATGTTGATGACTTTATGTAAGTCAGGGTTTACACTGCATGAAACATCCAAAACTCATTTTAACGTCACTGTCGAATGAAAACGGCATTAAAAAAAAATGTTAATTTAGTGACAGATTCCACATGAAATGAGAACGTACTGACTGAGGAATGTGTTTCTGTAGGCTCGTATCTGATTCGTCACGGCTATCACGTCGCTATGTGAACACAGGATGGGTTTATCTCGGCGAATATAAGGTATCGCGAAACAGATGTCATACAGTGACTTCACAGTAAATCTCCTGACATCGAGGTCTTCGGCGATTTAGCAGTCGTTTCAGTACCATGATGATTCATTTCATATGTGCCTGGTGCTAACAGAACAGATTCTGTAAACCTGAAGGAAGACACATTTTTCTGACAAACATTGTGCCACAGTTGAATATTGCTTGAATTAGAGGTCAGCGAATAACAAAAAATACTTTTGCAGGTACTGTATGAAGTACAGAGGACAATGTGATGCCCTTCACTCCGACTGCTGCAGGGACGTTGTGCCGGGAAGTGGAAGAAAGAAAGAAAAGTACAATTATTTATAGTCTGAGCACCAGAACCACGGGTGATATTCATAAAATACTTTGCTCTTTAAGAACTGATCAAGGATCGGTTACATAACCACACAGGACAAACTTCAGTATGAGATGAATTGGTCTCGGAGGAGCACGGAGGGAATAATAGCTCAGGATATATATAAAGTAATTCAACCTTTATTTATGCGAGGGGGGAAGGTTTGCTGAGCGTGCATGCTCTTTTGCAGCGAGCACATTTACACAGATACGTTCACACCTGGGAGCTATTCGGCACAGAAGTTTTCTAGGCTTTGACCGAGATAGGGGTTTTTTTTTTTTTGAAGGTTGATACAGATACACTGAAATAAATGATTTGAAAAAATGCTAAATTACACTTCAAATTGGATAATTTTAATATACGTCCCATCGGTGAGCCAACCAATAAAACAAACATCTGATTTTTATCAGGTTTGCGTGCAGTCTGACTACAAATGACCCATATTTGAGATCAGAGAAACACATTGCACTCTGACATAATAAGCAGCAATTTAACTTATTGGCAGTGCGAAGCTGCAGAGAATCATCATCTTTATCTTACATCTGCTGCTCGAGGCTGCTAACATTATTATGTTTCTTCACCACAGTTGGACAAATCGCTCCAAACACTCAAACAATTACTAACTGCATATTACTAATTTAAAAAGTAGTTAAATTACTAAACTAATTACTCAACAGCAAAAATAATTACCTGTTGCGTAACTTTCTGTTACTCAGCTTTAATCAAAGGTGCCTTTAAACGTCTCCAAAGCCTCAACGCCTACACACAGAATCTGCTGTATTTAACAAGTGTAAAATGGATTTAGGCTAAGTAAGCAGTTTTCTCCAGTAAACTGATTTCTTAACTGTCATGTAAACCAGAGAACTGGTTTCTCTGGTAAACAAGAGATTTCTCCTGCAGTATGCCATGTAACTGGGTTTCTAATTGGCTTTTTTACAAGTATGCATGTGCATAACAAAAGACTACAGATGAGGAAAAACACAAGCTGAGTGACTGGATGAAAAAAAATTGACAAAAAGTGAAACAAAAAAGTAACCTGAAGTCTAAATAAATTGGTTTCCACCTCTAAACATCTGTCTGTTCGCTTAAATTCATTCATTTTTATGCTGTGAGGAAGAGCGCTGCTCTGTCAGTCTGCTCCCACACACACACACACACACACACACACACACACACACACACACACACACACACAGAGAGTTTAAAAGTCAGGAAGTAGTGTCTTCTATTACTAATAAAGTTAAAAATCAGTCAGCCACGCTTAATAAGGTCTGGTTGTTAATCTGCTGCGTGTGCACACAGATTTTTACAGTTTACAGTTTTTCACATAAACACAGTGAAATGTGTTTTGAAGCAGCCTGCAGTTCACTGAATTAAAAAAAAAAGTAGTGTTGTGCGTCACAAAGTAATACCCTACTGCCAAACACTGTTCTTCATGAAGTTCATGTTAGTTCATTTTTTCATTTTTCAAGTGAGGATCAGTGTTTTAGCCCTGAAATAAAATACTACACAGCAGCTAATTCTCATGTCTCAGATACTTTCCACCACAACACAACTTCAACACATCACAACACAACCAGACTGTTATCATTTCTATCTGGACTCACTCAGTTACTAAGGATGTGCAGAAGGCCCGGTATTTGTATTTGTATCTGTATTTGTTGAGGCAGCAAAATTATTTGTATTTGTATTTGAATAAAAGTGGAAAGAGGCTTAAAAATCCTGTTTTTGTTTTTATTAGACTTTTAATTTTAGAAAATTAAAGTGTTATGATAAGTGTTATCATGAAGCATGTGTCAGTAGTTCAGCTTTATCTCTGGGGAACACCCCCAACTCCGGGAGTGATGTCCAAATTAGGAATTGTGCGTCATGTAGCAGGTGGATGTGACTCCCCTCACTGAGACCTGATGATAGATGTAACAGCAGAGCAGAGGAGAGACACTGAGATAGTGATGTAACTGACCTGCACTCTGGTATTTGACTTGTTTTTTTTTTTTTTCCCAAAAACAAATAATTTTTAAAATATTTGTATAAAACAAATATTCGTAAAAACCCCACTATTTGTGCTTTGCTGAATAACATATTTGTATTCGGGCACACCCCTATCAGTTACAAGACAGAGCAATAAAATACAGTTTATTATGTAATGTCAGGTGGAGAGTGGTGTGTGGATCGATCCTACTGTTTCACAGTTTGTGCACTTTTTTATCCTTCTTCATTTGCATTAATTAAGTCGCTGCTAGTGTCCATACAGCGTCTCAGAAGCCCCGCCTCCGTCAGAGCATCCACCTGTAGGCTCTACAACGTTTTTTTTTATCGTGAGTCCCTGCTGTGCTGAGCTTTGTGTTTCCTTGTGTACATACATTCACATAATAATCCGTTCCACGTGAGCTGACTGATTGAACTGTTAATTTACATCACTGAGGTTAAATAATCAGTTAGTTTAATTCATTTTAGTGTGAGTGAGATAAGACTGAGGATGTTTTTTTTTATTATTATACAGTCTCATGTTAAAGTGAGAGCTGAACACACACACACACAATTAGATTTGCACACAAACTGATCCGTGCACCTCAAGACCACCGGCGGGAACCTTCATCATGCACGATCAAGCATCTGATTTCTGATTAGAACTTTTCAAAGACCAAGACGAGAGCTGAAAGAGGCCGTCTGTGCGGCGGGAAATCAAAGCCAGGTAATCTGGCTTGCACGGCGATAGATAGCCGAGGTGAAACGAGTAATGCTGATGTGCTCTGATCGTATAAAGTGAAGGATATCGCACCACCCACAGAGAGCGAGGATTTAGGATGTCAGCCTGAATGCAAAAGAGATCGCACCCTGTGATACGCCTGAGATTGAAGGATTTCTCACCAGACCTTTTCCTGTCGTCCCGGTCTCATCAAGCTACACCTGTCATTCATCAGCTTTGTCATGAGAGGGTTACACATTTATGCTCATTTGAAAGCCTTTGCTTTACACTTAGGAGTGTGCCCGAATACAAATACATTATGCGGCAAAGCACAAAAAGTGGGTTTTATACAAATATTTGTTTTTGGGAAGAAAAAAAAAGATGTCAAATACCAGTTTGCAGGTTGATTACATCATTATCTCAGTCTCTCTCCTTACTTCTCCTTTCCACAAAGTTTGGTTGTAAAAAAATAGGCAATAAATGAAAAGTGCAAAGCAAGAATCACCTTTGAAGTTCTTCTACATGTTACACGCTGTGCTGTCTCTGTGTTATGGGTGTATAAATAGGTAGAGGTCTGTCTGCAATGAGACGATGAGTAAAGTTTTAGCTCAGTAGTCAGTGCAGTCGTCTATGATCTGGGATCTCTTTCCACTTTTATTTGAATACAAATACAAATAATTTTGCTGATGTGGGAGACTCCAGTTTGAGACCTGGTGTGGAGACCTCCTTCATAAGGTAGTTTATTCATGAACACTTATTGTAACACTTTAATTTTCTAAAATTAAAAGCGTAATAAATACAAAAAACAGGATTTTTAAGCCTCTTTCCACTTTTATTTGAATACAAATACAAATACAAATAATTTTGCTGCCTCAACAGATACAAATACAAATACTTGGCTCTCTGCACATCCCTACTTTACACAAGCAACCTAAGAAACTGACCAACAACCAGAGTCAGAAAGTAACAAAAAATACAAAAAATGCAACTAGAATTTCTTCAACACTTGTTGACGGACGTTACTGCTTTCACATGTTGCTCAGCAGTTCATGAAGGCAGAGATTTCTTAAAACTTGTTTATTTTTTGTGCCATGTACAGTTGGACACACCTTCCCGTTCTCTTGAATTAGAAAGTGTGTCTGGTGCAGTAAACACCATGTAAATACAGTTATTATCACTGCTAGATTCTAAGTGAAAAGCCCATTTACACCTGGTATTAATTCACATCGTGCTCATGCTGTGTTATGTAATTTAAGTAGGCGGAGCTGGCCGACGTCTATCGACATGAAGCATCTCGGCTCAAAGGGAGGAAATGCAGGTTTTTCCTGAGAAAGAGCAACAAACATCCAAGGTGATAGTCATGAGTCAGACGGAGTCGGTGTAACGTTACTTCTACTGTAAGATAATCAGAGCCGGCGGAGAAGCTTGCTAGTACTGGCGAGTTTCCCTGAAGTGATGCTGCTGCTGCTGTGTTGCCTCTATTTATATTTTTGTTGTCATCTGTATCTTTTCTGATGGTTTGTTTGAGATATCAGTAAGAGGCAGACTCTGGTGATCTTTCATCCACCTGCAGGTGTGGTCTAGCTAATCTGATTCCAGTGCATTTACAGTAAACCTTGCAAACCCAAAGATATCCAGATAGAGATGTTAACACTAGGTGTAAGGCTATTTTTTTTATATTATAGATAGAAATAGTAGAGAGAGAAGGGCAACAAAGGTCCCCAGCTGCAGTTCATGGTGGTGTCCTCAACCTTAAGCCATTACTTTTTAATGAAACTTTCTACAGAAAAAGGATCCAAATGCACCTGAACTCAAGAAGGCATAAAATGCCCTTGCACGAAAATAATCCAGCTTTAAACCATGTCAACACCACATTTCTCTTTACAGCAGAAAGCGAATAACTGGACAACCTTGACACACTCCTCTCTAATCTTCCCTTCTACTACAACCTTCTGCTGCCCGCTGAGTAGCTACAACAGTCAGGGGGGGTGGTTGCTATGCTAAAGAGCGCTTTAATGGCAGTTAAATGAGGAAGAGGAGATCTGTTTTATTCCTCCAGCTCAGATCTTTGGAGGTGAAAGCCATGTGTGCTTCTGGTTTCTTCATCCTTCCACTAATAAAACCCTCCATTCCTCTCCTCTATATCCTCGTCTCAAACATTAAGATAAAGTCATTGTCTGCATGCATCCTTGGCAGGCTGCCCGTGACTCTCTCTCTCTCTCTCTCTCTCTCTCTCTCTCTCTCTCTCTGTTTTTTTTTTATATTTTACAGTGGCGACACGTATACACATCCCCGTGGCAATGTGAATAATGAGAACATGTACTTGAGAGGAGAGGAACAAATAGGGAACTGGCCGAAGATGGAAAAACAGGATAAAATAAAGATGACCTCCCGATTGGTTTAGAGGTTTCTGGGTACATACAATATATTCCAACAGCATGTATGGAAGATACAGTGTATAAATTCAAGCATTCTGTCGAACCAAGGGAGAAAATCCACTCCCTGAGGCATTCCTCTGAGGCTTTCATGGCAGACTGACCATGAAGGGAAATTACAATTACTATCAGAAATGGTGTTGTGGGTGGATGTGTAGGTCGGTGAGTGTTGCATCTGCTTGCATTTGTGTTTTTTTTTTTTTTTTTTTTTTGCCATCAGCAGCAGCAGAGAAAATACAAGGTCTATATCCAAACCTCTTCAGAATATCTCCCTCAACCAAAAGGATTCCTCTAGTACGGCGCTGCTGGGGCCTGATTGACAGGCCTACAATGCCTCATTACCATTCAACACAGAGATAAGGACAGATAAAAAAACACAACATTAAAAAGGCTGCATCAGGAGTAATTAATCAGCACGCACACACACACACACGTCTACACACACACACAGAGACAAACCCTGTTGAAACTCGTTTTTAAACAGGCCTTTTATGTTCGGTCTTAATTGGTCAGCACAATTGGTAACGCGAGCCGCCATCGTCGGTCACATGTGAAGGCAGCACTTCTCTGTCTTTGTTACGTTGCCAGCATGGATGCGGCGATCGCTGTCCCCGTAATCAGCAGGCCCCCGTGCTTTGAGGTTTCACATAATAGAGGAACTATTCTCAACCAGCTACAATCAGTGGTTAAGTGTGTGTTTATATATTTTTTTTTGCAAAGGCAGGACAAAATATAATACTTCTTCTCATTCAGCTGATTGGGGTGAATTCACCCCCCCCCCCCTTCCTGAAGGAACTGAGCGATGAATTTGATATCTTTTGTTTAATCGTGCGGCTTGTTTATGATGTAACGGTGCTCGGATCCCGTCATGTCAGACAGCTAAAACTCATCCTCCCTGAGGTATATTCACCGATCCCCTCACAGTTTTCCTCGGAGCCACCGCATGTTTTGTGCTGTGTAAACACCAGCGTTTTCCCAGTGGCCGCAGGAGCAAGGCGATCCGCTTGCGCCGCTTCCGCCATTTTGTTTGTCCTCTACAAGCTTGTGCTATTACCAGGGAGCTGAGTGGCAAACAGGCACAAACAGCTCAGCTTCCAGTGATCCAGGTCAGGGATAAGGGATTGAAGAGTGAAGGGTATCTGATTTCCCCTGTTTCCCACCCGGATAAACACTCCCAACAAGCAGCACGGAGGGGTTTCCTCATCTTACAACAAGCCTTGTTAACGTGTTTTTGCTAATTAAGTGTGTTTTGAATTATCCTGCAGACAATTTGAGTCGGGCAAACCTCATCATTGTCATCACCCACCCCGACCCGAGGCGTCTAAACAAACAGTAGATTGTTGTTAGCTGCTGTTAGCTGCCCGGTTGTTGTGTTTACATGGTTTAGGGGGAGGAATGGGAATTGTAGTCTCTCTCTCTCTGTTGTGTACATAAGAAAAATGCCACCCAAACCCAATGAAAATGTTGATATCACTGGTCGCAGAAGGAAAAGATAAATACACGAGAGGAGAGTCTGTTTGGAGTGATGGAGTTTAAGATAACAAGGAAGAAGAAAACACGATGGGGCTGACTGGCGGACGGATAAACAGTTTGATAATGATTCAAATGGGTTGTTTAAAAGGAAAAAAAAATGAGGGTGATGTGTTAGGAAATAGATGAAATCGTCCTTGACAGTCACTCAACAAGCTAGCGGAGCTGTGAAGTTAGATACTTCGGGACACATTTCGCACATTTTTTTTTTCCAAGTCGGGCATCGTCTCCTTTTTTGTCTGTTTTATTAACAGCCTTTTTTCATCTTCACTTTCTTTTTATACCTTTAATCTTCATTCTAACACCCCCCCCCCCCGCCACGCACCCACGTTGTGTTTTTTCCACCTTTGCTTTGACAGGAAAAGTAGTTTTCCCAGTTCGTTTTTTCTCACCTGGACCCACTCCTTTTTTATTTATCCACCTCTCACTTTCTCTTTTATCATGCACATTTCATGAGCTAAGCATTACATGTTTTTTATTTTATCCAATATGATTTCTAAATAATATTTTTCTCTTTATCTATTTGAGCTGGATTGATGCAGTTTCCAGATTGTGCAATTTCATATAAACATTCATTAATCTACTTATAAATCATAGAGAACAGTTGTTCCTTCTAACTGCAAGTTTTACCTTGTAGTCATCATGTTCAGACACTATCTTTAGTTTCAGAAGTAATCCAGAGATTGTTGGATTATTTACATTGTTAAAGTGTAACTAGGAACTGCTAACAGCTAATTTAACATGAGTTTTCATGGCTATAAAGAACTGAGTGACCCAAAGCTAACTTGATGGGAACAAAGGTTGTAAAATCTGAAAATACACTCACATGAAACACAATCAAATTAACAAAATCCTTTAAAAATTAACCTTTTTTTTTTTTTTTTAAATTTTACACTGTAAAAACTTATTTTAAAAACCAATATACAAGCAAAAAACCTCAATAATTTCCAGATTCCTGATTATTTCTTTCATAAAATCTGTGCATGAACATGTACTGTATAATACCACTGATATTCAACATGAGGTCATTACTAAAATAACATTTATAACAAAGCTTAACTAAAGCATGACTCATGATGATTTAATATGTGAAGTAATGCAGAATGTGTCATGAATTCCTGCTCATGTCACCATGACTTTATGTGATTAGATCAACCTTAATAGATCAGTTAAGGAATGTTGATTCACAGTTACTGATATTATACTTTATTAATTGATATGCGACCAAATTAGCTTTATTCCTCTCATATAAAAGTTTATTTAAGGGCCATGCATCTGCTCAGCCTCTCTGTTTAAAAAAAATAAAATAAATAATATATATATATATATATATATATATATATATATATATATATATATATATATATATATATATATATATAAATGCAGCAGGTTGTGAATACTGCTGATTTTTGTTTGTTTCTTTGTGTTTTGTTTTGTTTTTTTTTTCCTTCTGTATTTGTGTGTCATGGTTTTTGGTCTTGTCTTAATTGTAGGTCTTTGTAATGTATTATGTTGTTGAAAATCAATTAAAAAAAAAGCTTCATATTTCTGAGAGAATAGACCCAATGGTATTATTTTTGACACATTTACAACATAGAGGCTGATCAGTTGGTGTTGTTGATTTTTAATTTTTATTGTATTTATGTTGTTATTGAAAGCAGTGGAGTGTATCAGTGCAGAAAGTTGAATGATCAGAGACCTTCATAATAAACTGACAACTGACTGTCTACTCTCATAAAAATATGAAGTTGCAAAATGCATGATCCTGAAATGAACTTATATGTAAGAGGAATTCAGCTAATTTGGTCGCATATCAATGAATGTATGAAGTAACTGTGAATGAACTTTACTGATGATCTATTAAGTGTGAACTAGTCACATAAAGTCATGTTGACTTGATCATTTGTTAATAATGAGGAACAGGAAGTCATGATACATCCTGCATTAAACCAGCATGATTCATGCATTAGTTAAACATCATGTAAGTGTGTGATTTGTACCCTGATTATAAAGTGTTACCAAAAATAACAATATATGACATATCTGGTTAAAAAGATAAGATAAGATAAACTTTAATGTCCCTGTAGAGAAATTTATTCTGGACTCCATCCTGCAGTTCCACAGAAAATAAATTCATAAATACTACATAATAAAAGAAAAAATATCAGCATCTTAACAGCACATGACTTCTATACACATGCACAGTTTGCACATGTGTATATGTGTACAGTTTACCTGTAAGCATATACACAAACACGCCTACTGACGATGGCGACATATTGCACAACATCTACATCACATGTCAGTGTAGAGAAGCTTTATGAATGTTTATAACAATTCAACCTGCTCTTGGGAACCTTGAATCTTCTACCAGAAGGTATAAAATAAATATGCATACATACATGGATAATATGAATTATTTAAAATGACGGTTTTGCAAGCAGGGATCTTTCACTTCTGTCCCATATAGTTCACATAATCTTTTTAATCCTCCCTTTATTACAACAATATTACTGCCCTCTTACTCTCAGACTACTATATAATTATTACCACAGTCTCATCTGCAGCTCCTATTGTAAGATTCCCTCATGGACACAGCGTCCACATTTGGAAATATAGAGTATACTGAGCGTCAACTACAGCAGAATACTAATGTCCATTGATCTGTTGAAGACATAACATTTCAATCCCAGAGACAGCATCTTCCAAGCCTCCGAAGTTATTACGATCAATGTGCAATAACCATAAAAGCTATCGAGCTTGAGGTTGAGGTTTGGGGGAGGAGGAGGAGGGAGGAGGAGGGGGGAGGGATTAACAATCATGTACATTTAAATGAAAGGTCGCCACTCCGCACCGCTATCCGTCCATCCGACCTCACACACACGGCTCGGCTCACAGTCTGAGAGGAAACATATTGTGTTTGTCAGTGGGAGACAAAGGCAGGAAAAGTTTTCTCGCTAACTTCGAGAGGAAAGTGGGAGTTAATTAAAAAAAAAAAAAAGCGAGACACCTCGCTGAATATGTTTAGCGCTGTTTCTAAACAGGCTTCTCAACGCCCAAGAGTAAACGAGAGAGAGAGAGAGAGGGAGAGAGAGAGAGAGAGATGGGAAAATTCTGAGTAGGTGAGACAAAGAGAGAAATGAGTTGGAGACGGCGAACGCAGCACTATTTCAGAACGCAGATCTGACTAGACAGGCTGAAGCTGCAAATTGCTTTTAGCACTCAATTTCTCACCTTAATTAAAAGAGGGGAGAGCTCCAGCTACAGGCTACATCACTTTCAGCATCTGCTTTCCATGACAAAAAAGTGGGACAATGGTGGGTTTGTTTGTTTTTTTTTTGTTGTTGTTGTTGCTGTTTTTTCTGCCTGCAATCTGTTGTTACTGATCAACCCCTGAGTGGTGTTGAGTCAGGTCAAACACTGATGCTTAACCTGCGGTGTTGAATCTCTCGGTGGGTTGAATTGCCAATTAGTTGTGCTTTTTCTAGCCTGTCCTGTGAATGCCATCACCCCCCCCCCCCCCCCCCCCCCCTCCCCCCTCCTGCACTATAGTTGGCCCGGTTAATTAAACTAACAAATCATCCATCTTTTTCTTTTGTCCACATTGATCACTGCTGGAAAATGTTTTCATATGACTGTTTATAATGAACACATCAGGAGGTAGATCTATTCAATCTTCCCCAATAATAGATTGAATAAATATAACGTGTCATCGTGCAGTTATTATGTAGCGTTTGGCGTTCATTCATTTCACTGTGACAGATACATCGCATCACCCAAAACAAGCTCGTTCACCAAAACGTTAAAACCAGGCTCAGCTTTTGCTGCAATGCAACGCTACCCGACAGGATGCTGAGTTACAGCAGGAATATCTTGTTTCTACTGTTTATCTGTAACAATAACAAAAATAAACACCTGTTACTTGACATTTAAGCACAAAAGTTGATTCTTCACATTAGAAATATCAAATTCTAACCTCATGAACTTTCATCTGCGTTTATGATCTTCATCAGCATTTTGAGTTTGCTCAGTCGTTATGAGATGGCTCGGTTATTGTACTTAAAGGTGGGACTATAGATCACAAACATGATCAATAACGTAACCAGATTCTTCCAGTCACAAACCGTTCAACTCTGTAAAGACAGGACCAGTCCTGAGAGGGCTGTGACATCATCAAGACATCATACTATATGAAGTTTATAGATTATAAACAAAGTTCAGGAACAGAGACCACGGCAAGTACACATCCCTGGCACACCTCATCCGTTCTTCTCCCCTCGTCTCAGTTGCACTCCTCTCTTTTCATCAACCGTCCTCTCTCCTCTGTTTTAACACAGGAACAGGGGGGACTCTATCCAGGCGATGGACTGGAGGGACAGCTCCCCCCACTCAGAGTCTCAACCCCCCCCCCCCCCCCCCGTTCCCTCCTACCTCCCCGCCGTCGGCAGTCCAGTCGACATACCGTACATCCATCATCGACCCTCAACCCTCCGTTCTGTGTTCCTCAACTCTCACACCTCATCCCTCCACCCCTAATCCTTCATCAGGTTCTCCAACCCATCCATCAACATATCAGCTCTCTTTCATTATCTCAATTAAACTATTGAAATCTAACGTTCTCAGCGTGGTCTCAGTTAGTGAAATCGGTACAATAGACCAAAACCAGTCCCAACATTGACTAGGAAAAGGTCAAAGGTCATTGACCACTAACCAGTGGATGACTGGGGACAGATCTAGGAGGACAACAGAGACTACATTTGAGCAAAGCTGCTATTCAAACAGAGGTTGTGTTTACACTGAGTCAACACACATTGTGTATTTCCTTAAAGTCTATCATAAGTGTTAAACACATTTCCTTCCTCATAAAACAAAGCCCTTTTAAAAAATAAAATTGAATAGTTAACTCCCATATTTACTAGCTTGCAGTTTTCCTCTCTCTTCTCTGCCTTTGTTGGCGCGTCGCTGTGTTTCTTGGCACATCACATCCATCTGTAAATCACAGAAATGGTGTGAAACAATCGGCAGAACTGAGATTTATGTCACTCGTGAGTACATGAGACAAACAACCCACTCATAAAAAAACTGCTCCGTAATGCTACTAGAGGTCAGAAACTCCACCAGATACCTTTAGGTCTTTCTTTTGTAGTTTATCATTTCCATCAGCTCTGATAACATTGTACTCATCAAAGTAATTGCAGAGATTTCGCAACTCGGCATCATCATCGCCAAACTAAATCCGACAAGCAGGAGCAGGTAGACAGACTGTAAGACTGTAAACAAGCCGACAGGTTAACAAGAGTGCTCCCGTAATGTCCTGTTATAATCCTTTATTGCACCAGAAAAGTGTGAGTGCACACAACTAGGGTAAATACGGTAGGTCAGAGTTGAACCAGGAAATATAAGTTGAGTCACTGAGGTGAGTAATACAGTTTTTTTTTTTTTCCTTGAGCTCACTGTGTATCCAAGAATCTGTGACAGCAGCTCTTCATATTGTAAATGAACCTTTGCCCTGAAGCTGTGAGCCATGCCGCCCCCCCTTCCTCCCCCCCCTCCTCCCGCCTTCAGTGGAATATCTGCGTGAGTAAAATACAACATTACTCCCATTTAACAGCGTCTGCAAGAAAAATGTTGAGATCACCATTATTGATAGAATCATTACCGCAATCTCATAAATCCCAGATGGATCAGGAGGTAATTTTTTTTTTTTTTTTTTTTTTTAACTTCATGCCCATAATCAGCACTCTTGATCAAATCAAGCAATGCCCCGACGCCGCGAACGATGGGAGAAGAGGAACGTTTTCTTGTCGGCAGTTGAGAAATCACATGGATGAATGTCAAAGAAAAACATTCAATTATCTTAAGCGGGTTTACACAAGTGATTGCCCTGTTGATGGGGAGGTGGGGGGGCGGGCGGGGGGAGGTGGAGGGGAGGTGGTGGTGGTATTTAGTTGGGACACGGGGAGTTAGAAATGGCCGACTGGAGGTCTGTTTGACTTGATGGGATTCATTCTGATGGGCCAAGTTGACGTTTCCTCTTTGTGGTGACGGCTAAGGAGGGAGCAACAAATTACTCCTTGTTGGCTGAGGGGCAGTGTGGAAATCTGATGAGGGAAAATTGCACATCACATCTGCCCTCGTTTTAGGGGGGTAAAACGTGCCTAAAACCGTAATTCTCCAGTTTAAAATGTTGCCTCAAGCTTCAGAAGAGCTCGTGTGTAACTGCGGGGAAAAAAAAAAAACTGAATATGAGCCTTTGTGAAGGAGCACGTATTTGTTTTTTAGCGTTCGTACTGTACCGTCTCCTGCCAGCCGTCACTTAGTTGTCACAGATCAGACGGTGGGGGGGTGGAGGGGGGGGGGGACGTTTCATAGCCCCCGCTGGATTATGGGTAGAGAGGAAACATTCCGCTCATGCTCGAGGCTAATCAGGCTGTTTGTTCTTGCTCCGTTTTCCAGAGTCCAAGAAAATTGGATGATTAAACTCTTTAAACCCCTGACCTTGGGCAGATTACTTATGGGTGCTGGGGGGGGGGCGGAGAGGTGAGTTAGGAGTTCACGGCCGCACCTGACAGGCTGATACGCGTCGTACGGTACGTGAAGTTGGATTTGACGGTTGCGGTTTAGCAGAGAAAGCTGAAGGAGGAGGAGGAGGAGGTTGTGGAGGAGGGCGGTGGAGCTTTAGGGAGCTGGCTTTGCAGAAAGTCTACTGACGTTACAGTTTCATAGTACAGACTCTGTCTCTCTAGTTTACCCTTGATCATGAGTTCTGTACTGTACACACACACACACACATACATACACATACATACACATACAGGCCCTTTGCCTCTCAAGATTCGAAGCTTGATCTCGGTCCACCTCTGGAAACATGTGAAACATTAATGTATTCCTTTGACAGCGTAACTCGACAACCCTCAGATATACTGCATGCTGTACATAATATATATATATATATGTCTCAGTACTCGCACACACACACACAATCAAACACTGTACAGTACAGGGTGGAAAAAGTCACTGACCTTGAGCTCGATTACCATTTGAAAGGAAGGTCACACAGATGCTCGGCACCTTTGAAAATGAATCACATAAGCAAACTTCTTGTTTCTGAGCGACCTCCTGGAGGCGACTCGATTTTGTAGCTCAACATAAACATCGTACATCCATATGGAAACAGGTTTCCATGTCAACACTGCATGTATTTTATGTGTTTTATTTCATCCATGTGTCACATGAACATCATAAAAACCATACATGTGCTCTGATTTTACCAGTTCACCCAACCAGGCAGACGCTAAAACGTCCTTGTGGGTCTCCAAAAAATCTCACCAGAATTAATCTGTTGACTTCTATAAGAAGGAAAAACAACAACAACAAAAAACCAGTTACATCTCGGGGCATCTAGGGGTTAAAGCACCCAACATGAACCACAACGCCCCCGGTTCACATCCAGATGGGAACCTTTGTTGCATGATGTTCCTCATCTTACATTCCCTTCATTTCCTGTGATGTCTTTGGTTAGCTATCCAAAAAAAAAAAAAAAAAGCATAGAATGACAAAAGAAATCTAAAAAAATAAATAAATAAATAAATAAACCACACAAATATTGTGGATCTATCCCCCTGTATATGTTCATTAACCTGCACTTGAGAGAAGTACGCTCCTGCCTGTATCACTGTGAAGAGGCTCATCGTATCACGCTGGCAGGCAGTCACTCACTATCTGTGTGTGTGCGTGTGTGTGTGTGTGTGTGTTTGTGTGTGTGTTTGTGAGGTCTATTTGTAGTCCTGTTTAAAAGCAAATGTATCATATGTGAAACACATTTCACATCTGTCACACATAAGAGAAAAAAAAACTTTTTTTTTTTTCAAAGTGAAAAGTGCACATATGGAAATTTCTCAATGATAAAAAAAAAATCACATAATGTCGACACATGTGACTTGAAATGTGAAACAACTGCTGCACATATTCTGTAAGTGAAGCTGTTTCCTACCACTCCTCAACAAGTGTTTATTTATTCAAAATGCAAGTATATGTGAGTATATGGAGGTAAAAGTGTGTTAATACGTCAAATCTTTTAGAATACTGCGTGTTTGACAGCTGACTGGCTTCACTTTAAGCAAATATAACCTGCACCACAAGCTTCCTTCAGTGGTTTCCTGTATTTTTTTTTATTATTGTGCCGTATAGCATGTTTATGGACTGTCAGTGTGGATGTGTTGTGGCAGGAAGCTTTGGGAAGGAGTTCAGGTTCAACCAACAGCAGTACTTTGCAGTTCTGGTTAAACTTAAGTTTCTTTCTGAATACTCATTTGCAGTCAGTTTTTCATCTGGTGCCCTCATGTGACATCTTCCTTATTCTGCAGAATAGTCAAAATATAGAGACGGAGATGGAAAAAAACCCAAAAAAACTCAGCCAGGATAGATGAAGCACAAAAGAAGAGAAAAACAGAAGAGAGAGAGAGAGAGGAGGGAAAAGATTAGAACAGATAGACGGCAGAATCAGTAGTGACATGTAAAGCAGAAAGCAGGGCTTTAAAAAAAAACAATGTTATAGTGAAAATGTGGATATTGAGGAGAGAAAAAAGACATGACAGACAGAGAATACAAATGAATGGATACAAAGTGAGTGAGAATAAGGAAAGAGGAGCAAAAAAATAGAGATGAGTAGAGCTGCAGGTCGGTGGATGCTGTGATAAAAGAAAGCTTCTGGAAAAGAGACAGAGGTCACGGAATAAGAAAATAAGATCATATTGAAAAATTTAGATAAATTGTTGGTAGTTTGGCAAGTCAGAACAGAGAGTAAAAAAAAAAGCAATCCACTTTATAGAAATATTGAGCAGATATGAAAATAGAGGGTCAGAGAGAGAGATGGAGGTAGAAGAATGAGAAGAAAAACGCAGCAGCAGCAGCAGCAGCAGGTGGGATAAAGACGGAATAGAAAAATGGTTAAGTGTAGGAGAGCGGAGTAAAGGCGGGTCTTTGGTCTTGACCTCACTTCAGAAACCATTCTCTCTCTCTCTCTCTCTCTCTCTCTCTCTCTTTTCTCTCACCTATATTTTCCATCCAATTCGTTTGGAGCCGAGTTTCAAAGAGCCTCCTCCCCTTCCGACGAGTCTCATCACGATAGTCACACAAGAATAGAAGTGGGAGGAGGACGCCTCCTGCGCTTCACAGAGCGCCGGGCCCCAACCTGCTCTCTCTCTCTCTCTCTGTGTGTGTGTGTGTGTGTGTGTGTGTGTGTGTGTGTGTAGAGCGAGGCGGCAGAAATTTATTATTTAAAAAGAGTTTGAAAATTGAAAAATGCTGCTTGAGTGAGAAGTTACTTATCATTCTTAATTGATTCGTCACAGCCTGGTGGCTCTGAACTGCCTCATGTTAGATGTTTTATACAGTACTTACATCTTCTTTTTTTTTTTCTTCCTCTCTTTGCTTTTCTTTGCTTTTCCATTTCTCTTCTAATTTCCCCAGTCTTCTTCGCACTTCTTCCCTTCATGTGTCACAGTCTCCGTTCACACTCCACAGTGCCCTTCTGTCCCTCTGCCTCTTTCTCATAGCGGCAGGATGTGAGACCTGCTTGGGTCTGCTGCGGTCTGCTGGGAGCTAATAGATTCTGCCAGCTCTCTAGCCAAAAGGCCCCTGCTATGGTTTTGTCACTCTGCCCAGCCTGCAGCAGGGCTGGAGGGGTTGGATGGACACACAGGGGTCCTGGGGGAGGATGGAGGTCTGGCTGCAGGGCATAGAGCAAATAAAAAGAAAAAAAAACGGAGAGGGAAGGGAAAATGGAGGTGGGGTGTTTGGAAGTGAAGCATGTTTAGCTGGAGAGATGGATAGAAGCCAGAGCGGCAACCTGCACCAACACCACCAACCAAAAAAATCTCCAAATCAACAACTGATGGGAGTGAAGTGATCCTCTGTGGTATTGCAGCATTCCAGCGTTCCTCGCTCAGCTGGCATGGAAACTAGTGGCATGCAGGCCGGCCAGAATCCTATTTTTGGATGTATTTCCCATCACCAGTGGAATGGAATTTGGTGGAGCTGGTTAAAAGAAGATGTAGGTCTGTGTTTCAAACGGTCCAGAACCATTCCTGAGAAACACACAGAGAGTTACGTACCGTAGCTATCTCAGAGTGATGGAGTTATTCATGACGACTGCTGGGAACAATGTGATGTTTAGTTTGGTTTATTATGTTATTTGTCAAGGATAAGGTACAAAAAACATACAAAAGACAGGTTTTCATCTAAATTTCATGCAAATATTTGGAGTTGGTTCTTCAAGATAAACAATCTTCATGCTA
The DNA here is from genome assembly GCF_910596095.1 of Thunnus maccoyii. Lineage (NCBI taxonomy): Eukaryota > Metazoa > Chordata > Actinopteri > Scombriformes > Scombridae > Thunnus > Thunnus maccoyii. The sequence continues at coordinate 3,987,604 of NC_056543.1, forward strand.
TTTTGTTCCAGTTGAGACCATTAAAACCATTATAGAAGAAGAGGGTGCAACAAGATGGTGTCATTACAAGAGTGGCGACTTAAAACAGTACAAAAATAACATGACATTATGGAAACATGACATTAGTTTGTTTCATGTCTTAATTTGAGGAGCATTATAGTCTCCTCATCACTATTTTTTGTCTCTTCAGTTGACATTTAAGTCACATGCTTCAAATACTTCATGATTTAATCACTAAATCTGTCTCCATTACACTTGGCTGCATTTTGTTTTTATTAATACGTCATCTTTTCCATCTCACCATGGTGTAAAGACTTGTTTGTGCATTTTCTATGTTTACAAATGTTTCATTTGTCCAATACTGTAGTTTATGAGCAAATACCTGCAGAACTATTGACAGCTGTGCTTATGTGCTATGTTAGCATGCTAACACGCTAAACTAAGACATGTGCTGTGTCTCAAATCGCATACTTCTGTACTTACACTTAACATTTTGAGTGCATAAGTGCGTTCACACTGAGAAGTATGAAAAAATGCACTGTGAGAACCCGGATGGTGCACTCAAAACGGTCAAAAAGTTGAGTGTGGAACTATGGACACTTCTCGTCCTCAATGGTCGCCATCTTGGCTACGTGGCGGAAGGGGAGGGACCACTTTTCAAACTGTGACTACTGTGAACAAGTTATACATGTGTTTTTTAGCACTAAGCACCACTATACCGTTGTCAGATATAAGCCATCGGTATGTTTTTTGGGTTAATTTAGCAGTCTGTAATAATTTGGTAGCGTGAGCGATAACGCAAATGCTAATGCTAGCTAATGCTAATTTGTGATCGTCATTTCCTGTAAGTGCACAACGGCTGTGTTTGATTTGAGACAACGCTACCTTGTAGAAATTCACGCACTATGCCAGTAATATATAGTGTACACAGTGTACTACATGAAAGTGTACTAACAGAAGTATGTGATTTGAGACACAGCTAAGGTAACATGGTAAACATTATACTTGCTAAACATTAGCATGTTAGCATTGTCATTGCGAGCAAGGCCTATAAGAGTTCTGCGTCTTGCATGTTTTATTACATTGCATATGCAGCAGTGACTACAGAAGCACGTCTCCACTGACAACATGAGCTCTAATATTCCCTTAAAGGTCGGAAATATTTCTGTGATGCCTCCCAGTGTGGAATTACACAGATAAACTCTTAAATATAGCTCCACAACTGGTTTTTAAATAAATAAATGGATAAATAAATAAATAAACCCACAATTACTGTAACATGAATGCAGCTTTTTTTTTTTTCTCCCATAGCTTCATGCTGAGCGATTTGGAAATTAATGAATCTGTGCAGTTTTTCTGAGGAGCTGTGTGAGCGATCCAAGTTTGATTTATTACTGCTGAAAAATGTTGGTTGTGACAAACCCAAAAAACATCATGCAAAGCTACATTTTCTCTGCTGCCGTAAGCTTGCAATAACCTTGGATTTTTGCAGAGATAGATTTCCTTACCTACTCTTAGATGCATGATAAATAGAGGCTCTGTGTTAATGTTGTGCTCAAAGTTTGACAGGAGAAACAGAAAGGTAAGATAATATCTGTTCAAGAGAAGCCGTGTCCTATCAGTCTGTCTGGGTTTAACAACTGTGGCAAAAAGAAGATGAAAGAAATTTTCCTGTGACAACAATATGTCAGCTGTTAAATCCTGCTTTGTTTTTAGCCCGAGGGCCGCTCACTCTCCCATGTTCTTTAACCTTGATGAGAGGAAAGATAGCGTCTAACCCGGCTGCCCCTTTTCCCCGACCAAACACGCCGACTCACCACTCACAGGACTGCATCGCCCCAGGTTACCTTGGAGGCGCGCAGCACTTAATGAAATAAATACCATCTGCCTCAGAGTGCCTGTGACCTTCGACCTGTCAAAAAACCAGAAGGACAGTGGTGTGTCGACTCTCTGTCGTTTTCTCTGTGAACTCTGCATGCGGGCCGCTCTTCTTCATAATAACAATCCTCAGCTTCACATTCTTGCACAGCTGATAGCATGTCTGGGCTTTTATGTCTTGATAGTGAGAAATGCTGGTGATACAAAGTGTCAGACAAAAAGTGTTGTCCTCATGTCAACAGACTGTAATGTGCTTTGATTTCCTCAAGATAACACTGCACTGAACTGGATTAATTTATGAAGTCATTGATTGTTCACCACCTAGAGGAAAAAAAAACAGACATATCACGTTTCAAAATGAAATAAGATACTGAAGGCGAGACGAGACGAGACAAGATGAGTACTGGTTTTACTTCAGTGTGAGAAGATATTTGTGTAAAATAAACAGAAAAGTCACGCATCACGTCTGACGGATGTTGAATTACACAACACACTGACACACACACACACACACACACACATATATATATATATGTATGTATGTATGTATGTATGTATATGTATATGTATGTATATATATGAACTTGAAAAACATAGATAATTGTATGGCAATTGTCTTATAACCAGTGGTGAAACATGGCAAAACCTTCCAATCATCTCTCTATGACACAAAGTGAGTGAAAAAATAAACACAAATAGTGGGGGTTTTTTTTAACGAATATTTGTTTCATACAAATATTTTAAAAAAATATTTGTCCTTCATAAGGTAGTTTATTCATAAACATTTATTGTTTCCACTTTTATTCAAATACAAATACCAATAATTTTGCTGCCTCAACAAATAGATACAAATACAAATACTGGACAAATACTGGCACATCCCTAGTACACATCCATATAATTTTGTAGTTATAGTATCAACAGGTGAAATCAAAGGTTAACCCTTTAACATCCAGCCTTTTTATAGAATTTTCACCTATTTGGCACACCGGAATGGAAGAACTGTAAGGCCATGATGCATGTATCAGGCTTCATTTGACAGGTGACATCTTCTAGTTTCTGGAAATGTGTTTGTTTAGTATGCGGCTAAAACACAAACAAAACCACATCAGCTCAAATAAGGCTCAAAAAAGTGTTTTTAGTCTTCGTTTATAATGAGTCATATTTGAATAACAATAATTAGGACATGCTTTATGCCACAACTATGCAGAACACCATATTCCTGCTACATCTTTTCAACCTGTATACAATTCCAGACCTCTAGGCTGAACCTTATGGGAGCTAGGGAGTTTTTAGCTTGTGGTGTCACTGGCCAAAATGTGCCAATTTGCTTGGACTCATTACTGTGTGATGCTACTGCTTACAACTGGCGACCCCGTGGATGTTAAGAGGTTTAAATTGTAAATCAACTGCTGCACATGGCAGCATTGTCACATTGAAACACTGAAGTTCATTTCACAATCTGTTGCCTTCACTGGAACAAAAAAGCCTCATTCAAACCACAGACTGTGGATTGTGGTGTCCACATATTTTTGGCCATATAGTGTCACTTGCACAGTTTACAGCGTAGTAACTGTTGGAGCAAAAATCACATTATACTAAAGACTAAACACCCAAAGAGATAATCTGTCACGCTGCATATAACTAACCTAACCTCTTTTGCATTTGCATCAGTCTGCAGTGTGCTGATGCCAAGGACTTCTCACTTCTCACCATTTAAATCTGATCAGTCTTCATGATGCTCTTTTATCTTCTGTTGTCACCATAACAGCATCAGTGGGAGGGAGAGGCAATCAGCTCTTATTGTCTACTTAATTAAGTTTCATTTGACGGAGATGATGATTTGTAATCAGCGCCTCAACCTGCAACAATGTGCCAAATAAGAAGCTGCGGTTACAAAACACAATTTGATGCATTTTAGAGCACATTTCAAACACCGCACGGTCGACGCTGAACACCGGCTCGATCTTATGGTTTGTTGATACGTAGACGCCTTCATTTTCAATCATGCGTTGATTAACGCGACATCAAAAGGCTTGACGGATTCTGGAGAGCTCATTCCTTAAAGCTTTTCTATTTTTTTTACTCTTCCTTCCTGTCTGCTGCTTTGTTTCACACAAAGCAAAAGTCTGCGATGACGCCCTGGGTCACCTGGGTCGCTTGACTGAGAGTCAATGAGCAGGAGCCATTTCTTGGTAAGGTATGCTAGCAAACCGGTTTGACGAAAGCCTCCGTTTGCTTTGTCTAACTTCTGGGAAATGACAGCAAAGGTACACATCAAGACGGTCAGGAGAGTTCATTTTTCCATGCATGCCCGGCATCACTCGGCGGTCTGCACATCTGCGCCTGCCCCTCCACACAGAATGGCCCACTTAACTGTGCATGGCGCCATATGGGAGCCCTGTTTGAAGCTACTAGAGTAAAACCACACGATTAATTCTGAATTACGCCAGACAATCTGCTGCAAGACGGTCCTAATGAAAATGACGCGGATGGGTTTCCGGGCACGAACGCAAGAGGGCTGAGAGGCCTTTTGGTGCAGAGACATACATAGTCATGGATCCGATTCACACAGGCACGCACAGACAGACAGACAGACAGACACTTGCATACATGCGAAAAACAGCGCGGCAGCCGGTGCATTCAGGAAGCGTCTGCATGACTGCCCTAAATTTGCCTGACGTGGGCCTGAAATTGAATCTAATGTAGCACTCCCCTGAGACACCGAGCAGCACACTGGCAAATTGTTTAAAAAAAAAAAAAAAAAAAGGAGGCTTTGGACTGCATAATTTAAATGAGGAATATGAGAACAGAATGGTAACTGAAGACAAGTGTCTGTTGACTTGTAGTGTGGCTCATTTATCACGATCGCAGCATGAAGAGAGTGTGGTGGGAGTGTTTGTGTGTATGTGTGTGTGTTTGTGAGGATTCAGCCGACTACATCAGCAGGAGATGTAACAGCTCCTGAGAGAGGAGAGGGGGAAGTTTTATATTGTTCATTATGATTTTGAAGGTTATTTTTGACATCACTCTACTACATAAACACATTTAACAGCAGCCTTTATCGAGTCTGCATATATATAATCTGCATTCATGTCCAAACACTGGCATTACAACTAATAAGCCTCTTAGTCGCAATCTCTATTTTCTATACCACTCTTGTTAAAGCAGTTCAAAGTGTGTGTGTGTGTGTGAGCTCACAGCATCAGTCTCCACTACATGACTGTGCAGCAGCACTTTGCAGTTAGATGGATCTGACAGGAATACACAGCAGCAGCCCTGTATACGGTGGCAGCTAGTGTACCATGCTTTAATTCCCCATCTCATTTCTCATGCACAAATCAGACGGGCCGCAGTGCTCTCGCAGCTTGTCTTCATCTGCAGCCTGCCTCTTTGGTTATTTCAGCCTCCCTTCAGTACTCGGCCTGAGCAGACCTTCAATTATTTATAAAGGCTTCTTTTCTTTTCTCTTTTTTGGAAAAGAGGGAGTGAAAAAGCTGAACATGGTGGCAAGGGAGGCAGGAGACGCTGTCATTTCTCTGCTCTTCCATGTGTATATATTTCCCAGCCTCATAATCAAGTCTTGCTGTACAACCAACAGCAGTGACATTGAGAGGAAATAACTTTGCAGCATTAAAGGAGATATGTTTCCATTTCCAGGCAGATTAAATTAATCTACTATTATTGAGTGCCTTAATACATTCAGCGAGCGAAGTCCCACAACGCAACCTAATTATATAAATTGGTAGAAGATAGAGAGAGAGAAAAAAAAAGGGAAGAAAGGTGAGTTGTAATTTGACAAACTTAGGTTCGATGTGCTCCCGTTTTATCTCGTCTGAAGGTGATGAGGTCGACCCTTCTGCTTGATAAGAGAGGTCAAAGGGGTGTGTTATCTTTATTAAAAGTTAGTTCAAAGGACACTTGTAATGATGATCCACTCAATTCGCCGCTGGATTACAATCTCTTTGATGGGTTAAATACCTAACATATGTGCAGGCCTCTTACATGTGTTCCCCACCAGCTGTGCCGCTATCACATGCCTTGGTAGTTCACAGCTATAACCCCTCTGTCTGTGTGTTTCCCTATGGGGCACATTCAGTAGATCTACCCATGACACTGACACTAAACCCCCTATAGAAAGTTTGATGAGATGACAAACATCTGTATGGGGACATGAGGTACGGCCACTACCCGACTTGCGGCAGTCAAACAGAATGATATCTCTGTTTTGGGGTTTAGTCTGAACATCTGGTAGACACCATGAAATTACAACTTTCAGAACCCACCGGGGTTGAGTTATGTCAGCCAGCCAGCAGCAGGGTCAAAGTTTAGACTAGGTAACAGCTGGTCACAGCGAAGTGTTCGAGGGTGTCTCAAGGTTGAGAGTGTGGAGGACGATACGGATACAGTCGCCGCAGCGTTTTTTAAAAAATCTTTATTTGACTGATAATCATTAGGGCTTGAGTACACTCCTATTAAGGGGCGCTATCTGTATTTTCAAATTAAGAAACCATTAATACGTCCATCTGTGCGGTGGAGGAACATAAAAAAGATAAAAGCCGGCACATTAAGTGTGGGGCGGAGGCACTCTGAGATCAGCGTGTCATGGCATGTCGGGTCACATCTGGTGTTGCTGACAGTGCCAGTAACAACCACCATACTGGAAGCAATGTGTGTTTATATTTTCTCACTGCGATTGCGCCTGAATGATTGCATGTGACAAATAAACTATAGGTTGTTATAACACTGTACTCACAAAAGTAATGAGTTGAGATCTGGCAACATGGTGGCTTGGCTGACACTCGATCATTCAGACGATCAGTAAACAGATTACAGTATCTAAGCTACTATATCGATGGCTGAAGAGCAAAACCTCCTATCTGAAAAATGCACTTATTTTGAAAAAACTTGTTTAACCCTCCTGTTGTCCTCGGGTCAAATTTGACCCGTTTTCAAATGTTTTTATATCAGAAATATGGATTTCTTTCATCTAATTGCCTGAAGGGATGGTTCCATACCACACACTTTGCAAGTAAAAGTAATGATCACTACTTTCATTGAATTTTGGGTGTTTTATTAAAGTTTATAGCATCTGTGGACTTTTGTCGGGTCAATTTTGACCGGGGAGGACAAAAGTTGCAAGACAACAAGGGGGGGTTAAAAAAAATTTGTTGTTTTCTTGCAGAGTGCTATTTGTTAAGGATATGTGGTATTGTTTACTGTATGTTTGTATGGTTATTACAGTATTGTTAACACATAATATAGTAATATAGTCCAAAAACAGTGTGTTATGTATTGGGTATCCTTAACAAATAGCATTCTGCAAAAAAATAACACTCAAAAAAGTGCATTTTTCAGATAGGAGGTTTTACTCTTCAGCCATCAATATGTGGAGATAAAACTGAAACTAAGTGCATTCAAAGTGTTGGAAGTAATCCTACATTATCACAGGAAAATTTTATGAATGTTTACAACAAACAAATTTGGTACTGACATCAGCAAAACTAAAGAATTAGTCACCAGCTCTGAAAACCAACAACTGACCAATCTATTTAAGTCGTTGGAAGTTTTTGGTGACAGTATTTATAACGTCTTTAAATCTGTTAGTAATAGTTTTTTTGGCCAAGTATCATCAGATCTGCAGCCCACTATTTCTGAAAGATACTATTTATGATCAGTTTTATTGCTTCCTACTAGGAAACGTTTTCAGATGCTCCAAATGTTATTTTTATTAATTTAATTACTTAATGTATTTATTAATGCTTGCTCCAACTTTTATCCCTTAGTATATAGATAATATTGGCAGAGAGCATCTAGTTGTCTTAATGTTGTATTCTGTTTGTTGGAAAATCTGTCTGATAGACGAGTCAGTTTTATTTATATCATCCAATATCATAAATCATAAATCAGACGCCTCAGGAAGAACAACAAGGCAGACAGACATGTAAAAGATGTTGTGTGCAAAGAATAGACAAGAATAAACAGCATGTTAGTCAAATCTGACCACTTGCTTTTTTTGCCCCATCAGGTTTCATTTAAGAGACGTTGCCATGCGACCAGATCTCAGAATTTAATCTGTTGAGTACAATGTAATGGAAACAATGACTAAACCTTTGGTTCCACATTGTAATTAACCAGAAATATTCTTTAACTATGCTGTAGATCTCTCTGCGTTACAGCATGTACCAAGAGCTGTAGGGTACACATTTAAGCTTTATGATTTTGGCAACGTTCACCGGAATTTCCATGTAAATCAATCAACTCTGAACATTTTTAAAAGCAACATTTGTCCTGGACTCTTATTACTGTTCTGCGATAAAATAACTTTCAGCGGCCATTGAAGGAAAGAGTAACACTGCTGATGAAGGACAGATATAACCGTCTGTGATGGGAACCGCTGCAGGACATTAGCGGTAGAGTCGTTTTCAGCCCAAAATGGCTTTTTTTTTCGAAAAAATACCCAGTGGAAAGCAACGCTAAATAGAACTACCAAGGGGCAGGAAATAGTTGGAATTTGATGTCACCCCTATGCCACTTCTCTTACCCTACACAATTAAGAACTCTTCCCATCAGTGTTGCACTCTCTTAACTTAATCCATCTGTGTCACCATCCAGGTCCCCAATGCAGGACCTAATCTAGGCTAAATGCAACTATAATCCAATTAATCTGTCATAGCACAGGCCCGCTGACGATATTTTTACTTTCTGCTGACACGTCCCATTTCCCTCTTGGCAAAATAATGAGGAAGGATAACTTAATTTGGATAACAGAGAGCAATAATGAAAGACAGTTAACACAGCAAAGACGGAGATGGAAAGAAGGGATAAAAAGAGCAAAAAGAGTGTAAGTCTTTTTTTGGCTTTATGATGAGTTGCGTTCGCTGGCAACAACCTTCTGTTTACTTACTGTCCATGTTGATGATGAGCAAGCATCGCTCACACGTCAAACACCGTTGCTGTTAATTTCATTTACATCTCAGTCGCCGTATGGAAAGGTAATTTGGATGTAAAGTGTTTCAACATCAGCTCTTGACAGTGTACAAGTGTGGCTGATAATGGTAAAGTGCTGACGAACTGCTGATTGATCATACAGTGATGTGCAAACATTAGAAGCATTATTAGCCCAGATGGGGAGCCTCATAACTACTGAGTCAAAGAAAGGTCACTCACTATCACCGGAGCACTCGTCTTCCTCTGTATTTCCTAACTGATTGATTCTTCATTGTTCTACAGTAGGACAAAAGTCATGTCATCCAGGTGAGGATTAGAACATCTCGCCTTGTTCCTTGTGACAGCAGAGAAGAAGAAGAAAGAAATAATCATCTGATTACATACAAGGCTTTTCAACATCCACTTTGATTTTTTTTTTTTTTTTAGTTTGATGTGTCTGACATTTCTATCTTGGCAGGAGCTCTTGGATGAAATGATAAAACTCATGCTCTGTTCTCCTGAAGGAGAATGTCACACAGTCACAAATGTTCTCAGTGTCTACTCGTTGTAGCAAATAACTATAAGCCTCTAACTGTAAGGTTAGGGAAACATCGTGACATGTTTTTCTTGCTGTAATCATTCCTCCTGTTCATACTGACCATTAGAAGATCCCTTCATAATGGAAGTAATGGGGGGGACAAAATCCACAGTCCTCCATCTGTGCAAAAATGTGTTTAAAAGTTTATTTGAAGCTAATATGAAGCTTCAGCTGTCCGAACTTGTCAAATCAAGTCACTATTCTTCAAAGTTACTGTCATTTCGGTGCCAAATTCCCTCTTTTTGTTACAATCTTTCTACTGCAGCTGAACAGGAAAACACTGTCTGTCGAGACACAGAGGGAATTTTTTACTAAAAAGACTATAACTGTGGAAGATATCCACTTTATTTGACTGACTGATGGCTGAAGCCTCATATTATCTTCAGATAAACTTTTAAATACATTTTTTGCTCAAAACGAGGGCTATGGATTTTGACCCCCATCACTTATATTGAAAGAGCATTGGGAAGGGATCTTCTAGTGGTCAGTATGAACAGGGGGAATGGTTACAGTGAGCAAAACCTGTTTCAATTATCATACGAGCACCTGACTTTTGTTTTAAGACAGACTTAAAAACCTGTGAACCTGCCGTCGCTACATGCTACACCCCCGTCCACCACACCGACCTCCACATCCTCGCCACATAAAGGCCACACTACTTCTTGCTTTGGTGCTCAACGATGCCACCAAACGTAATTTGTGTGGAAATTTACAATATTTTCCTAAGACACTGAGCTGAATGAAGATAGCACAGCTCACAAGTGGGTGTTAACTGCGTGTTGCAAGAATGCAAATGTAATGCTCTTTCAGCACTTTGAAATCTTGTTCTTGGCATTACTGCGCTGGAAAAACTGTCATTTGAAATTGTTCCATGCTGCAACATCAAGTTGAGGGTGAATGTAATAAAAAAAAAGTGGGAACTTATTGCTGAAATGCCTGTAAGAAATGACTTATTATCACAGCTGCCCATCAGTAGCTATAGCACATGCAGAAATGCAAAAACACTGGAACTGAACATTAGCAACTCACTCTCTCTCTCTCTCTCCCCAACCTCGTCTTATTTCCACTTAAATGTCAGTGCTTTAATAATCAGCTGCTATGCTTTGAAAAGTCAAATGCAGGAGTTGATCCTCTATTGAACCCGGAAAAGCAGGTATAATCTATGTACATCTGCGTGATTTAAAGAAATTCAGGGGAAAAAAAAATGAAAGTCTTTATGGAGTGGTTGGTGACTAGAATGTAAGTAGCCATCATTTTATGCCTGACATTCAAGACGGTCTTATAAATAATGATCCAGAGGATGTAATTTATGGTGTTTGATGGTATGGAATAAATGCTTGCCAGATCATATTCTATTTAAATCTTCCACAAAGTGAACTCGGATGAATGAACCAAATGAGGAGGGTACAAAGAAAACGGATAATTAGCTTAATTAGCTCCCTGGTTACCACAAATTTTTGGCATAGCAACCATTAAAGGCATTCAAGGTTTGTTAAATGGCCAAAGAGGGTTCAAAGCGTGTTCAGTGCAAGAGAGGAAGAGACAAGGATACATTTGTCTTGTAGAAAGAAGAAGTTGTAGCTGTAATGATACAGATGGACACACATTAATGTAATTAAAGCCCTCCTTTGCATTTGAAGAGTAGCTAACAAAAGCACCTCAACACTCATTCTGTGTCTCAAATCATATACTTCTGTATGTAGTATGTAGTACACTGTGTACACTATGTACTTACTGGCGCAGTGCATGAATTTCTACAGGATAGTGTTGTCTCAAATCAAACACAGCCGTTGTGCACTTACCAGAAATGACGATCGCAAATTAGCATTAGCTAGCGTTAGCATTCGCGTTATCGTTCGTGCTACCAAATCATTACAGACTGCTAAATTAACCCAAAAAACTTTCTGATGGCTCATATCCGACAACAGTATAGTGGTGCTTAGTGCTAAAAAAACACTTGTATAACTTACATTTGTATAATGTGGCGATGTTCACCGTAGTTACAATGTACTTGGCCGCCATTCCCAGTTTGAAAAGTGGTCCCTCCCCTTCCGCTACGTAGCCAAGATGGCGACCATTGAGGGCGAGAAGTGTCCATAGTTCCACACTCAACTTTTTGACCGTTTTGAGTGCACCATCCGGGTTCTCACACTGCATTTTTCCACACTTCTCAGTGTGAACGCACTTATGCTCTCAAAATGTTAAGTGTAAGTATAGAAGTGAAGCGATTTGATGTTTTTTAGCACTAAGCACCACTATACTGTTGTCGTATATAAGCCATCAGTATGTTTTTTACAATAACGCGAATGCTAACGCTAGCTAATGCTAATTTGTGATCGTCATTTCCAGTAACTGCACAACAGCTGTATTTGATTTGAGACAACACTACCCTGTAGAAATCCACGCACTACGCCAGTAAGTACATAGTATACACAGTGTACTACATGAAAGTGTACTAACAGAAGTATGTGATTTGAGACACAGATTCAGTTGCTTGACACGTATGTTATACATACACTAGACGCCGCCGCCATGCTAAAGTCAAACACTGGGGCAGCGTTATGTCGGCTTTGTGTGGTTCAGTGTAATGAAGAGTCTTCTTTACAGCAGTATTGTGGGATCTCTGTTTAAAACGGGCTGAAGACTCAGAGGAGAGAACCTGTTGCTTTTTACAGCGTGATTTTTTTATGCCTTGTGATGTTGAAAGGAGACCAGCAGGCTTGTTGGAAGTACAGATTTTAGTATGAAGGGAAGGGGGGGGGGGGGGGGACACGCACCCCCCACTGCAGCAATTTGTTTGATATGTATCTGTAGGAGTGTAAACAAACAGTCCTATGAGTTCACATCGTCAGAGTGTGAATTAGCAATTAATAAAACATGCTGTGGGCCTCTATGTGCGTCCATGAAATACAAAATAATGAATGGAGTTTGTTAGGATGCAGTTAGTGAAAGGCACATGTGTAAAAACATACACTGTGTACTGAAGGTTTACTTTTTTTGCAGCATGTGAGACAAATCAGATAAATATGCAACGTCCAAACATTTCACACCCAGACTGAGCTGCCCCAGATTGTACTCGTCCTTTTTTTTTTGGCATCATGTTTCATCATTAATTCATTTTTTGAGCCTCCAGTTTGTCCAATTAGCAGCCACAAAATTATGGGGTTTTCTTTTTTTGTTTTTTTTTTTTGTAAAGAGGGCTAAACTGAAACAAATATGTTATTTTTCCCTCCAGGGAGAAAAGATGATTATTATGACTTTTGCACTAATTTTTAATTATAGTCAAATTGCTTTTAATTGTGTACACTCTTCATCAGATACTTGCACTCTGACTGATGTGAGTGTGTGTGTGAAGAATTTATTGATCTGAATGGTGTCTAATGATAATAATTACTAACATTAATGTCAATTTTTTATACTTGAACTTTAATTGTCATCTAGGAGACAAACAAAAACAATCTCTGTGACAATATAAGCAAAGTCAAAGATGATATTTTTGTGAAAACAACAATATTAACACACTATATAGACAATCTAATATTCTTTATATGCAATGTGAAGAACATGTAGTACTTTCATAAATATTTAAATAACACCAATAAGAGCTTAAAACCATCTTTAGATTACAGGAAAAAGGAAATCAATTCCCTCGATGTGAAAATCACAAAAACAGATGACGGGGATTTGCATACTATACTATCCATGATCGAAATACAATCCATCCGAAGACTCTTATAGACAATCTGCCGTTCGGACTGAGATGTGTGTACGTGACACAGAGGAAGAGTTTGATGACAAGGCTACAGACGTGGCAAACCGCTTCACCGGACGACGACACGAAAGAAACAGAATCACTTCAAAGAGCTTCAAAAAGTCCTCGAGTAAAAAAAAAAAGAAACCACACGAGTCTTCAGAAATATATATTTTGTGACGCAATACAGCAAAATAAGCATCTCAAATAAGAAACATCATCAGTCGGAGCGACCCTGAAGAGACGAGGTGGTACGGAGCTGTCCTCCTCCTCCTCCTCCTCCTCCTCTTCCTCCCACGCACAAACAAAAGCCCTGTGAAACTTTTAAAGTTGTAATTATTGTGATAATGTCGTGAAAACCAGTTATTTTTCAAGATGGGAGCACATATCAGACGCTCACACAAAACACAACACGTGTTGTTTATAGACCGGAGTTCCCTCTGTGGTTGTTTCTATGTAGGACGAACGAACAGAAGACTAAAAGATTCAAGTTGTAGAACATAAAAATGCCATCTGCACAAAGAATGTGGGTAATGTTATGGCATCACATTATGTGAGAACGGGGACATGGAAAACACTAAAACACTGAAAGTCATTGTGTTAGTAGTAAGGACATCAGAGGAGGCGGCTGCCTAAAAACGTCGACTCCAACGCGAGACCTTTAGATCTGAAAACAACCAAATACTTTGACTTTTCTCCTTTTTTTGTGAAATATTACTTCAGAGATTGTATTTTAATATATGGAACTATTAATAGTTGTGGTGATTTTTCAGTCGATATGAGTTTGTAGTGTGCAGCAGGTTATAGACTGATGAATTTATCATGTGTACATATGGGAAGGATTAAGTCAACCTTGACTTGGTAGCCACATTATATCTGTCTTCTTTTTTAACATTTAGGTTCATCCTCCTCTCCTCTCCTCTCTCTCTCTCCCTTCCCCTTTCTCCTCCCTCCTCCTCCACACTCCCTGATTCTCCTGATGATGCATCACTTCCTTGTTTTTGACCAATAGGCTCGCACGTTGATAGAGAGCCATCCTCCCACTCAGCTCATTAGTGTAACACCATACAGGTGTGTAAACTACTGCTGACAGTGACCTTGATGATATGTGGGTCGCAGTGTGTTGGTCAATACTTATTGCCAAGACATTTTAATTTTTTAACTCTACAGTGTGTCTTGAATTGTTTTGAAGGAGATTTGCATTTTGCATGTTTGATTGAGACCATATTCCACCAATGCAACGAGCCCTTCACAACATGTAAATGTAAAAACATGATTTGAGTATTAAAGGCAGTGGTCTCAGTTATCATGGTGACCAGAGTGGTGAGTAATACAAAGATACTGAACATATTTTTGAAGCATATTAATGATATACGGTGCTGCAGCTTGAGGTTTTGTTGCAATTATTACTTTTTATTCTAATTTTAGATTTGGTTTTAGTTGGAATTTATTTCAATTTAAACCTGCATGTTTTTTCCTGCAACACTGACATATTATCTCCTTAGAAAGTTGTTTCAATTTGCCTTTTTACACATTCAAAACACACGCAGCAACATTAAGATTCATTTAGAGTCTTGTTTCTAGTCACCTGATACATGTAAGTACATATATTGACTCTGTTTTGGTCTCCACCAGTTCCTGAGAAAAAAATATCTGTCTGTTTAGCTGCTAAACGCTCCAATATGTTTATGCTTTATCACTAAAAACAGCTGCAGCTGCTGGAAAGAAACGCTTGTGAGAGCTGAGGTGAACCGAAACAGTAAATCTGTGGGCCGCGAAGTCAAAACAATGAGCTGAAAGACGCTATAAAACTGAGGAGAACTGCAGGATCAGGTGATTTGTCACTACAAGTAACCACCTTTAACACATACGTAGTTTTTTGATTTATTCTCAATATAAAAGTATTGATTAAAGCAGTTTAAACTGTGGGAAAATGCAGTCAACAACCAGATGATGGGTGTGGGGTCTCACCGCTACCACCACCCCCCAAAAAAACAAACAAGCTAACTACAAACACAGATTTCAACATGCCTGGAGACCACCTCTTTAAACAACAGCTTATTTCATTATGCTGTTGTGTTAAATGTCACAATATAAATTCCAGCTGACTGGAAGAGAGAGAGAGAGAGAGAGAGAGAGAGAGAGATGTGCCTGTCAGCTGAAACCACTTCTCTTTATATTTTTCGTCTTACCCAGAAAGTGCTAATGATTTTCAGACCTTCCTCCTAAATTCACCCAACAGCTGTACTTACAGCTGTATGCCCACAGAGACAGCCAATCAAAATCCGAGACTAGTGCATTTTTCTGTCAGTTTCTTTTCTCTTTCCGTCTTTTTTCTTTGTGTACTGGCTCACGCTGACATTCTTTCCTGTAAGTCTCTACTGTCCTGTTCTGGACAGTAACTAATTTGGTGTGTAACATTTTATACACTTTATATGTAACCCAAGCCTCCATGTTTAAGCTCAGTATCATATTTAAATGTGCTGCTTGGAACATACTTGTTCCCCTTTGTTTCCTATAACTTTATCAAGAAATGACTTGAAAGTTTCTCAAGCAAATCAAACAAAGAGCTCGTCTCTGAGGCGTCCTGGAGGTCGAATTTCATGCAGGTTATTCTCCTAAATCAGGGGCCCAAACATGGCTGTGAAAGGTGAACAGGACTAACACGATTTCACAAATTATATTATCTCGAGTTCTGTGTTTAAAATCGTCCTTCATTTATGGCAGCGGATCCTGATGTTCTCAGGAGAAGAGTAGTATATTCCTGGGAAGTCATAATTTAAAAACCACAGGAAAACCTTCAGCCCTAGTGCACACGTGTGAGTGACCACAGGGTCCATTCCCGGAGAGTTCTCAGATCGTTTGGACGACGTCTGAAGTGGACGTCTGGAATGTAAATCTCAGCTCTGTCTGATTTTTTTTTTTTTTTTTTTGAGGAGGGAGAGACAACGTGTCTGAATGTGCAGCTGAGTGCAATTTTCTCACAATCACTCTGAGTGCTTCTCTTGCTTGCTAATTAATCCGAACTGTGAGAATACACACACACACACACACACACACACACACACAGAGACACAGTTGCGGCGCAGGTGGACACGCACACACACACACACATACAGTACACAGAGGGAATCAGACACTTTAGTGCGTGCACATGCAATCAGTCACTCCACCCAAACCGCTGCTGTTCCTCAACATCTCTTTTCTCTGGGAGAAAAAAAATAAAAAATAATTTGGCTGGTCCCTCTGGCTCAAGAATCTCTTAAGTAGTGGTGGGCAGCAGATTCTCAGAGGGAGGTACAGCTTTTTGGGTGGAGGAAGCGCAATTACTCCACAGGGAAGCTCTGGAAGCAATTATTCCACCATCCAAATGCCCCTGAAACAATTCACCACCCAGCCGCTATCAAACAAACACAAATTGTTCTGCCAACCTATTGTACCGAGTCACCACATCATCGCTCGGAGATCGTGTTAACCTCATTTGCCGTGCATACGCCCACACGAAAATAATTGAGCTAGAACAAAAAAAAAAAGAAAACCCAAACGGCTCAGATAATAACTGGCAAGACGGTATAGGAAATGTGGTGTGTGTGCTATGATAGCAGCCTGCAGCTCCCTCTACCTCTCGTTCACACCCTGAGGATGCATTTGTTTATACCTTGAAACATACACTTGTACTGAGATGTACACCTGCACAGACACCTGGGAGCATCAAACTTGCATACTCATTCCTGCATTAAACACACACACACACACACACACACATGCAGTCTGTGGGCGCATGTATCTTCAGACAAGTGCATGCACACACACCCCTCGGGGAGCACACACACACACACACACACACACACACACACACTCTGACAGTTGTAGATGAAACTGAGTTGAAACACATTTCCAACACCAGCAGCCAGGAGCTCGACTGTAGAGCAGCTACATCTGGATGAAATGCTGAGCAGAAGGAAGAACAACGGGCACCGAAGAATTTCTTCCTCTCCTCTCTCTCTTTCTCTTTCTGTCTGTTTCTTCCCTCCTTTCACGCTCCCTCGCTTTTGTAAAAAATTTTATTTTTATTCTCTGCTCGCCTTTGCTCCGTCTCTGTAATCATTTCTGTCTGTGTCTTTCTTTTGTTAAGTGATACTGAGGCAGAGCTCCAAATAGTGTATGAAAAGTTAAACTCACATAGCCTTCCTGGCAAAACACTCACTTTAAATTTGATTCTATTAAATTTTCTTTATTGTGATTTTATAAGTGGACAGTTTAAATACTTGGTATCGCTTTTAAAGATGTAAATTTTCCTCGAAATCTAAAACCAATCGCATGACAGAGACGTTTTAAACTTGCCACAAAAACTATTAAGTTTACAAAAGTATGTTTTTAAAGGATAATTCTGATTTATTACAACTTTTTTTTATTATTGTAGTTCATTTCTATCAGAATTATTAACTTTGTGCTCACCGAGTCTGTTGCAGAGATCCGGGACACAATTGCAACATCGCTGCAAAAACATAAAATGGGGAAGAAAACATGAGCAGTCACACACTGAGGTTTTGAAGGCTGCCAGTATCCTTTATTATTCTCACTGTCAACAAATCCAACGAAAAGACCAAAAAAACGATGATAAATTCATCTACTAACAGATATTGTCGGTTTATTCCTCTGTGCTCCGTCTCTCTCTCTGTAATCATTTCTGCTTATATCCCTCTTTTGTAAAAAACAAAAACAAAAAAAAAGAGGGACATGGAGTTCGAGGTCTAGCTAATGTTTGAAGAGTAAAACTAACAATAGACGAGGCCTTTCTGGTTAAATGCGTGTTTAAAATTGGATTTGATTAAATTACTCCTGTGCGATGAGGGGTTATTACTGACGTTTCAGTTGTTCCTACTTCCGTTTTTACTTCCAGAAGAGAGGTTTAGATAACCGGGCTTAACCGTCGGTGTGTTTACAACCTGCCTGATGGTCTGACGTCATCGTTCTCAGAAATCAGCATTTATTTTTGGTGAACTGGATGTGCTCATAACTGACAGAAATAGAAGCCAAAACTATGAAAATAAGACTCAAGTTGCAATAAACTACAATTATTATTTAACCCTCCTGTTGTCTTACAACTTTTGTCCTCCCGGGTCAATTTTGACCCGGGAGGACAAAAGTCTACAGATGCTATAAACTTTAATAAAACACCCAAAATTCAATGAAAGTAGTGATCATTACTTTTACTTGCAAAGTGTGTGGTATTGAACCATCCATGTGATTTTCAGGCAATTAGATGAAAGAAATCCATATTTCTGATATAAAAAAAAAAATTGAAAACGGGTCAAATTTGACCCGAGGACAGGTTTTCAAAATAAGTGCATTTTTCAGATAGGAGGTTTTGCACTTCGGCCATCGATATAGTAGCTTAGATGCTGTAATCTGTTTACTGATCGTCTGAATGATTTAACCCTCCTGTTGTCTTGCAACTTTTGTCCTCCTGGGTCAATTTTGACTCAGGAGGACAAAAGTCAACAGATGCTATAAACTTAAATAAAACAGAAAGTAGTGATCATTACTTTTACTTGCAAAGTGTGTGGTATTGAACCATCCATGTGATTTTCAGGCAATTAAATGAAAGAAATCCATATTTCTGATATTAAAAAAAAAAAAGAAAACGGGTCAAATTTGACCCGAGGAGGGTTAAACTGAACTTTATGTCTGCCTGTTGTGGTTTTTTCTAATTTGTTGTATGTTGAGGACTGGATGGAAATAAGAACTTTTACCCCTACTGCTTTTTACTCTCAATGATTTTAATGTATGTATATGTTTAAACTGTCACATAACATTATTCAGTAATTCAGTCACTCATTATTACCCTGTTTTTGTTTCTCTCTGCTGTCTCCCCTCTCTGTTTTCAGTAACCTTTCTCCACTAATAATGAACCCACCTATAATAAAGGTAATTACAGTTTTTTTTTGTTTTGTTTTAAATCTTTAAGAATACATTCCGAGACATTTTCTCTGCACCAGTGTGTCCAGAGCTTGGCCCCCCCCTAAAAAAAAAATATACATCAGTTGTAATGAAACTGAATCCAGCCGTCTGAAAGCACTTAACCCTCAAAGGCTTGCCTGGGAATTGGCCTGCTGTTTGGATTTTCAGCCTATACATCCACGCCACATGAAGGCAGACAGTGTGTGGTGGGCATGTGGATTCGAAGTCTTGTGTCTATGTGTGTGTGTGTCTCTGTGTGTGTGTGTGTGTGTGTGTGTGTGTGATTCATCCCCGGAAAAGCAGCATTTTTTTTTTAAACTCTCCAATTATCATGATGAGGCTGCACGTCATGGTGACCGCTCCCCCCATCCGCATCCCAACTGAAAAAGGGAAGCGATGCTGACGCGGCACAGGATGTAAAGTCACCACCGTCTTAAAGAGCGAGGTAATTCCACCAGTCGGACACAACATATGGAAATTGTTTGGAGTGAGGAAGGTGTCAAGGCGGGTACACATCTCTGCTGGATTTTTTTTTTTTTGGATGTAACACCCCCACCCACCCCCTCTTAAGTCTGAGCCAGGAGATGTCTGGTTGGGGGTTTTTAAAAGTAGGGAAGAGAGACGTTAGATCAGATTAACTCACTCCACGTGCCTAATGGGCTGTTACATAGGTCTGACACACACCATTACCCACCATTTACACCTCACAGGCGTAGAGGCGAAACATAGAGACAGTACCTCCAGATTGCATGCATGTGTATGTGTGTGAAAAGAAAAAAAACAAAAAGTGGCATTAGAGAGAGACAGAAAGATACAGGGATGAGATGTTTGTGTGTGTGTGTGTGTGTGATTGCTCTTGAACTGGATGGGTGGGCGCACTGAGGTAAAAAAAAAGGGCAG
This sequence comes from Thunnus maccoyii, assembly GCF_910596095.1. NCBI lineage: Eukaryota > Metazoa > Chordata > Actinopteri > Scombriformes > Scombridae > Thunnus > Thunnus maccoyii. The sequence continues at coordinate 4,007,625 of NC_056543.1, forward strand.
ACTTTATTGGATAATTAAGAGGAACTGAGTTGCTCTCATTACTCCGCCGCTGCTCTCTTCCCTCTCTGTTGTTGGCCTCAGATACTGACAGAGCAGAAAACACTAACAAAGACTCCACAAGAGGAAACGTCATCCTGCCACTTCGCGTCAACCCGCTCATTCACTTCCTGAACTAAGACTCTCTTCCTCTTTGGATCATAACATTGTCCCCGAACTGTATCGCCGTTGAGCAGAGCTGTCCGCACAGGCCGTGGGCTCTTTACACCCCCCGCGGCTCTCAATTTGCTTTGCAGTTTCGGCACGCTTCGCTGTGGATGAGAATGCGCCGTATGGCATCGCATGGGTTTAAAACGTGCAGCTGTGCAGCCAGAGAGGATCCGATGAGTAGTAAATCTTTGCAATGGGGGGGGGGAAACAAGCAAGAAAGTAGCAGGGAACTCGAAGTTATCTTTGAAGCTACAAACAGCAAATCTGGCAGCCCCCCCCCCCCCCGACTCTCGTTTCACATGGAACAGGTTGTCTGTATGAGAGGTATTTCAAGACAGAGGGTGCAACATAAAAGGAGAAGAGAGAGAAAAAAAAACAGAATAAGTGAAAGAGAGCAGCAGAGACGGTGTCTGTATTCCCTTGTAAGGGTGGCAGCTGGATTGTGTTAGCGCGTCGGAGCGCGTTATCGCCGGGACACAACACAAAGCAGGCCCCGCTATGCATTCTCCTTGCTAACCACCGCCTTTACGGTAAAGACAGACTTTGGCGTCTTAGCCATGAACTGTGGGCCTCGGAGACCAAACACAGGCTGACAGAGTGGCTATAGATAAACCAGAGTTTGTAGCGTCCCGCTGACTCTGACTGGTGTGTTGGAACAGGCACGTCTGGGCTTTGTCAGCCCATAAGGCCACCGTATGGAGAGAGGAAATGAATACTGTTGAATGGGAAGAGGTGTATGAGCTAAAAAGGCTTCTTAAAAAGGCTTGTGTAACAACAGAATGAAAGACTTCCTGATGAGTTAAGGAAATGAATACAGTAACGACACTAAGGGTTGTGAATAAAAGGAGCTCAGAGGAGGCTTTGCGTTGCATCATTGGAAATTAAATCTGAATCTGTGGATCGTGATAAAAAGGACAGATTGCACAAAAAAAGCCATCGTAGGATGAATCATCACGACTAAAGCGTTTTGTTTGTACCGCGCTTCCCAAGAAATGCTGATTTTCATCAGAGTGAGTTATCTGAGCACTATATCTACAAGTCACAGGATTTAAAACAGAGGGGAGTAAGATTAAAAAGGATGCATTCGGCCAAAAACCTTCATGTAGAGAGAAGGAGGAACAAAACTGGAACAAATGTGTAAAAGTCGAACCTGGAATGACTTATTCATCTTTTTTTAACTCGATAGAATTTCAAGGCTCTCTTGCCTTTTTGTGCAGCAAGACTATAATTTTCATAATCCATTCAGACTTACTCTCATACAAAAAGGTTATAATACAATACAAAGATTGCATCTGTGAGTCAAGAACTTTTTGATAGCAGGCTACAGTAAAAAGCTAAAATGGTCTAAAAGTGTTCAAAGGGAGGAAGAAAAGAGAAAATGCTGAATTAGGTTCACAAGGTTACTACGTTTTAGTATTTCTGTCATTCTGTCACATTCAAGCATTGTGATCAAACGCTACATAAAGATGACACTTCACTTCTACCTGTAGTTTTTTTTTATTCCTTTTACTATGACACACACACACAAAAAAAATAATAATTCGCTCCCGGTTCGGGGTCATTTACCTCCCTGGTGGAAACTGCTCGGACAATAGAGAGCAGCACAATGACTGCTGATTAGATGCTCTGTCTGATTATTCCTGCAGCCTGCTGATTGTTAAACTGAAGGGAATTTTTGTCGCTTTGCTCAATCGTGGGTGAATATTTCAATTACAGGTTGCAGAGCTCAGTGTGTTGTCCTGATCAGAGGTTACACACAATGAACCGTCTCGGTCCGCTATGTGGACGAAATACAGCGTGCAAACCGCTGAGGGACCTGTGACACCGTGTACCTCCTGCATACATATATGTTTACACAGTATATACTCAAAAACCATGCATACGTTTTGTTGACAGTGCTCTTGGTTCTGGTAAACAAGGGCAAAGGGACAAAGGATATGTGATACTACACACAGCTGTTTGATAAACCTTGGCAGATTTTGGGCTGAACAGGAATATACAATACATGTAGTAACATAGAAACCTAATAGAAAGATAGACAGGCTCTTAAATACGCAGCCATCACATTCACTTTATTTATACTTGTCTCTTTTGTCACTATGCTGTGATCTGAACCTCTGTCTCCCTCCAAAGGCTCCTGCACATGCGCTTCAGCTGCATGCTGAGATTTAAATGTAAAAACTCTTAAATTTGTATTACTTGATAGCAATATAAATATAACTGTCAGATCTTTTATCTGTACTTATGTCACAAAGGCAGAGTCCATATCAATCTCCATAAATGCAGCATGCATGTGTTGCTTCTTGCTCTTCTCCCTCCGCTGTCTTACTAAACTCTAAACCTTTGCAAAGACAAACCTCAGTAAAACTTTTTTTTACTGTTGATGCCAGTAACATATCTTTTTACTCAACACATAATAAAACTCTCACCTTTCACCTGTCAATTCTTTCTCCACTCGGCTCACTCACTGCTGTTGTTACTGTATATATATAATCTTCTGCCCTCACTGTGTGTGTAGGTGCACAGCACTGCAGAGCAGAGAGCTTTTTTACTGGAAGCAATTGTGAAACAGTGAAAACAGTACCGGACAACAAATTCAACAAAAAAGATATGATAGACAACAGTCAGATCAAAGTTATTTAAAAAATGAATTAGTAGAGTAAAAAAACAAAAGTATAATCTGGCTTTTAAATGAGTTATTTTCATGTCAGAAAGTATCATCAGTAAAGATCAACAGTGGTGGATAATTTGATTAGAAGGAATATGATCATAGAAAAACTAAATCCTATAAAACCACAAATCAATAATCACAAAACAGCTGCAATAAAAATAATCTACAAGATGAGATCAGTGGTTGCTACTAGCAACAGAGTGATCAACTGAAACCTGCTGCTGCTGGTGCAACTATACATATATATATATATATATATATATATATATATATATATATATATATATATATATATATATATATACATTGTTTTGTTTTATTTGTGTGCCTTTATGGGTCATCAATAGTTAGGAAAACAAAATACTGTCATCTAGAGGCTGGAGGTCCATCACTCAATTCATCCAAAATACACCAAATCCAGTCAGTTCAAACAGTTTCAGTTTTGTGCTGTTTTGGAAGTGTGATGATCAGAATCTCTCTGAGCATGAATAAATAAAGGAAAAACAAAACAAGCAAACAAAAAAAAACACCACGTCATAGCTGAAATACTGAATTAATCACCAATCAAGTTACTTTCTTCTTCTTCTTTTTCAACAGTAGCCTAACTCTACTACCACTGACGGATTGGTTCCAATCTTTTCTACTTCCAGTTTTTCCATCAGTTATGAAGCTGCTGTGAGTGAAACTCAACACTTTCCATTTAATGTTTCACATTAAAAGCCTACCAGGAAAGGAGGGGGGATTATAGACTACCCTTAGAGCAGCTTTTATTGTGAAACACCTATACAGGAAGTGTCTTACTTTTAGTGACAGTAGTTCAATAAAGATTGAAACAAAACAGCAAAGTAGAAGTTGCTGTCGGAGAGCAGCGCTGGTGAATATGACCCGACTGTTGTTGAGCGCCGATGCAAAAAGATATGATGTCCTCTGAAAATAAATAAATGAATAGGTATTAAATAATTTAAAATATGCAAGGTTAAGATTACAAGACAGCTTGTTTTACCCCAAATATGCCTCATTCAGAGAATTTGGGGAGAGTCCTCAGTTAGAACTGAAATGATCTATCTATGTTGTCTTACAGTCATTTTAAATACATTATGCTGACAGGAAGTGACTGCAGGAGGATGAAAAACGGAAAGCAGAGCGTCGAGCTCGATGTTGAGCTCAGCCACGGAGCTGATTGTGTTTTTTTGGCATGACGGTCAGATAATCTCTGCGTCCCTTTTGGCCCTTTTCCCCAACACTCCCAAATAAGTTGTCATTTTCAGCTCCAACAAAAGTCTGTCGCACACAACCAGCAGGCTGATCCTTGTTTGTGATGTGTGTGTTCATGTGTGAGTGCTGAGACACTGAAGAGCCTGTCGAGGTTCCCAGGCGATACGGTGCGCTTGATGAAGAAATCTGGGAGAAAAACGGAGGATGATAATAAATGGGTTTATGCTCTGGAGACGGCCATCCACTTAATTGCTCAAGAGCTTGTTTACGAGGAGAGATTTGGAGAGGACGAGGGAGAGAAAGAGTGTTTCTGTGTTAGGAGAAAATGTCAAATTAAATATGTTTTTTTTTTTAATGTATTTTGCACCAGCAGATGCTTAAACATACTACTCTACACTTTTAGGGGCAGCGCAATCAGCCAATTGCACAAAGGCAAAGGCAGTCGGATATAATTAGCATTCTTAGTAATATCCTTCAGAAATATTTAAGTTAGAAATTATGTAATTAAAAATATTGTCATAACAGGCTATTGCAGTGGATGGTGTTTTATTTAAATCTGTTTTGACAGGAAGGTCATGAATATTTCAGGTGGAATTTACCAAAATATTACAAGTAATAAACAGTACTTGACAAGTAGTACATTGTATATTCGGGCGTCCTTTATTGCTTAAAAAGATTCATATTTCAGACAGTTACAGCCTCACTGTATCTCTGTGAACAGACAGAAGTTCCAACTTCCTGTGGCCAGACATCGACTTAAAAACAGCTGCTCTGTTTCATTATCAGACACCATAAAAGGTCAGCTTCACACAGCTTTCAGGAGAATGACGGTGCAGATTTATTAAATATAAAACACGATAAAGTTGTTAGAATTCTCAAATAAAAAGCTCAACATTTTCTTTTCAGTTGTTCCGCTCAACAACAGTTTCTCATTTACCCCAAAAAAATACCAAAATACTTGTTAAATTGTTTTCAACGGAATCCGACACTTCCTGCGAATGTCTCAAATTAAACACTTTCTTCTTGAAAGGACGAGATGATGGGGTTTTAATCTAAACCAAGAAAAGTTGCGGCTCAACTGTGATCAAAATAAGCGAAACCGACCGGAAATAATAAATGAAAACACAGCAGGGTGACTGTATTAATGTGCAGGATGTCTATAAAGAACATTATGAAACAAAGGGAAGTAGAATGCAGTAAAGGTAAGAATTTACAGTAAAAATTTTGTTAGACTTCACTTTTTGCAGTGTAGGCCATTTTTTATGATTTGTTCAATTCATTATTCATATAGGACTTTTGTTGTAAAAAGGTTTTTCAAGATAGATTTCCATATTAGTACACAAAGAGGATCATTGTATTCTGTAATTCACGTCATGTCTCAGTCATTGGCTGCTAGGGTTGTGTGGTTGACTCCCTTACACATTAATCACGAAGCAGACGACCTATGAGTGTACAGTTATAAGATAAAGATGACTTAGTGGGAGGATGTTTCACACCAGTTTCACACTGCAAGTATTTCTCCTCATAAGTTATCAGTGATGTATTTCATTTGTGCTTGTGAAACGCAGGACGATCCAGGAGGTCTGAGATTAGAGGGACGTTCTCATAATTGGTGATTCATACTGTAAAACTGCGAATTTCCGCCTCCAGTGACATTAATATGATATAAAAAAAAAAAACTTGTGGTAAAAAAAGGGAGTCATGTTCTGCAACAAGCTCCCAGCTGATGCTGTGTCACAGCTTCTATTGAGAAAAGATGCTGATAAGAGCTTGTGTGTGGCGGCGTTCGAAAAGGGGGGGAAGCGACAATTTTAAGCGACACTTGTTAGAGCAGCTGTGTGGTTGTCTAAAGCTCTCGTTATTTCCATGGCATTCTGCAAAAAAAAAAAAAGAAAGCCACAATAAAGAAACGAAGAGAATCATTGTAAATGATGTCTTCTTCAAAACACAGGAAGTAATTTGCCCTTGATTTCACTCTTTCATGTTAATAGAGTTGCAATAATGTCACAGCCTGGCCCCGAATCTGAATCATTTCCACGCTGTGGGTTTATATGCTGGTCCTGAAAGGAGAATCATCATTTTCACAGTTCTCAGTTGACGTCACATGTAGACACAATGTGTTCGTCCCTTTGAATTTAAATCCAGCTTTTCATCATCTAGTAATTTCCACACAATGACACATGTGAGCGTTTTCTGATCTGATCAGCAGTTATCAGATGGATGACATCATTTGATTGTTCCCTCCAAAACTTACAAATTGAAAAATAGTTTTAAGATTTTCAATTTGTTGTGTTTTATGATGTGACGACGCTGTGGTTAAGGTTTGGTTTGGTTTAGGAAAAGATGGTTTTGGTTCAAATGACTACTTCCTGGAGGTTAGGAGACTTCGTTGTTAAGATAAGGGGGAAAAACTTTGCTGTTGGAAACGGGTATTGAACAGTGATCTCCTGTGTTTATCTTTTGTTGACTCATCCATCCACCCTGACCTCCATCCTCTCTATAAGGAGTAAATATAAATTGTTTCAATAAGATGCTTAGTTTAAACAACTTTTATTTTATTGTTTATATAACTCAAGATATCAATAAGTTTGTTAGTCTTAACTGGGATTTAGGTTTGTGCAAGGTTTGAAATGCCTTGTTGGTATCACTAAATTAACTTGTTGATTAACCCTCCTGTTGTCCTCGGGTCAAATTTGACCCGTTTTCAAATGTTATTTATATCAGAAATATGGATTTTTTTCATCTAATTGTCTGAAAATCACATGGATGGTTCCATACCACACACTTTGCAAGTTAAAGTAATGATCACTACTTTCATTGAATTTTGGGTGTTTTATCAAAGTTTATAGCACCTGTGGACAAAAGTTGCATGACAACAGGAGGGTGAAACTTGAAGTATAAAGTTGATGGGACTATTTTTTCACCTTGACCTTTGGTCACCTCAATTATTTATTCTAAGTTTAAGGAACTCAGTTTCTTAGTTTGCTTAACTCAACATTTTAAGGCAGCCAGGTTACAAATTATTTTAAGTTAAACCAGCTAGTTTTTTTTTTTTTACAGTGTACATAGACTTTGTCACTATATATCTACGTCATCTCATTTCCTCCTTTGTTCCCGTCATAATGATTGCGGCGTATATGTCGTTTGTTATTTCCTTGATCATCCGAGCCAGACAAACCTTATAAAACCTGTGAGTTAGCTGCATTGAGCTGTGCAGAGAAAATAGTTGAGAGTAAGAGAAACAAAGTTTTTCCAGTTGAGAAAAAAACTTAATAAAATATAACTTTGCATGCTGGTATATTGAGGCTGCTGTCAGCTGATAAATTGCTACCTCTGGTTCACCTTGTGTCACTGATAAATGATTTTTTTAGGGAAAAAGTCCTCAGTCTTTGATTTGAGGAGCTGACACTACAAACCGGCCTTTATCTCTGACAGTTTCAAGATAACCTGCCCATGTTATGCCATTAAACTCCAATTCTGCTTGTCCTGGAAATAGCTTGAAGTGACATCATGTAATCTATGTTTGGTGAAGGGAATGAGAGAAATATACCATCAAAAAAATCAAAACGGACACAGAAATGTAACAAAAAAATAACAACAAATTGCTGTTTTCTTCTCAGTGCTCAAAGTGTTCCAGACAGTTTAAGTCAAGGAGAAACTATGAGCTCGGACAATGTGGAAGAATCAACATTTATTTTTACACTAGTCACAAATATTTTCATGACTAAGTTAAACGGTTGTAAAGGAAGAGTCTTTTGGCTTGTGTAAGCGTCGCTATCGGCTCCAAGCTTGTCTCCCAGTAATTTGTAGCCCAGCATCCAATCAGTATCCATCATCTGCCCATCTGTCACTGTTGATGTTCTCCCATATTGTGGCCTGTATGTAGCAGATTTTAATTTAATACTTCTGAATAGACCCGCTCTGTGGTGCTAACATTAGTATCTCACGTCCTGTCTAAAATGGCCGACAAGTGATGAATCACTAGCCAATTAGCTTTCAGAAACCAGATGGAGGCTGCTGACTCCGCTCCACTCCACCTCGCATTAAACTCATAAAAAAAAAAAAAAAAAAAAAGTTGAGGAAATTCTGCCTTTTAAAGTCACCACATAATTGGTGTGATGAGAGAAAAAAAGAAAAAGTTTGAGGCATTAAAAGTCTGGGAAAATAAGCCTGAGGTAACTGTGGGAAACAAAAAGTCATGTGAAAAACACCTAACAGACTGAACGGCTGCTCTGTTGTTTTATGCTGCACTGCCGAGCAGAGAGCTACTGTAAATTAACTTTATAATCCATCTTTTAATTTGCATTTCTCTATCTCTCTCTCGCTCCGTCTGTCTTTAGTAAATATCCCCCTTGGACTCTTTTGTAGTTCAAATTAATCTTTTCCTACAAATCTAAGAACAAAAGTCGGCGGGGCAACGACTGAAACACAATGAGCTGTCATTAGATGGTACATTTGTTGCTACAAGAAAAGAAAAAATGACTATTCTGGTTTTTCCAAATGAGTAGCTGCCTCAGGATTTTCAAAGTCTTCTTGTCCCCCTTTTTTTTGACAACATATTTGTCAGACCTCATGTGTTATTGAGTCAGAAGTCTGGTTATGTGTGATAACCTGAAAGGAAAGGAAAGACCAGTGCTGTGTCTCAAATACTTCTGTACTTACACTTAACGTTTTGAGTGCATAAGTGCGTTCACACTGAGAAGTGTGGAAAAATGCACTGTGAGAACCTGGATGGTGCACTCAAAACGGTCAAAAAGTTGAGTGTGGAACTATGGACACTTCTCACCCTCAATGCTCGCCATCTTGGCTACATAGCGGAAGGGGAGGGACCACTTTTCAAACTGTAACTACGGTGAACATCACCACATTATACAAATGTAAGTTATACATGTGTTTTTTAGCACTAAGCACCACTATACTGTTGCTGGATATAAGCCATCAGTATGTTTTTTGGGTTAATTTAGCAGTCTGTAATGATTTGGTAGCACGAACGATAACGCTAATGCTAACGCTAGCTAATGCTAATTTGTGATCGTCATTTCCGGTAAGTGCACCACGGCTGTGTTTGATTTGAGAGATCACTACCCTGTAGAAATTTGCGCACTATACCAGTAAGTACATAGTGTACACAATGTACTACATGAAAGTGTACTAACAGAAGTATGTGATTTGAGACACAGCTTATGTTTTTGGTTACAACTTCACCTCATTTGCTGGCTAAACGTCGAGGGTAACTTGTCTAAGTGGGATACACGATACGTATTACACGCTTGAAACATAAAATCTTGTAGCAGCTCTTAAGCTAAATAGATTTTACTTCGACATAATGTTTTGGTGAGTCTGGCCGTTATTTTACTGCAGTGATGGCACAACATGGTGGATTATTAATACTGATAAACTGGTGTTCGTCCTTTCTCACATCAGCTGTACAGCCTAACAACTTGCCTTGGCGTTGCTCTAATGATGACAGACGCTCAATCAGTCGGTCCACCACCTTGTTCCAGACTGAAATATTATGGTTTGTCATGATTTAGTACAATCATGTTCCACACAGGATGAATTATAATAAATTTGCTGACTCCCCTGACTTATTATACTGTATAGTAAGTAAGTAATCTTTTATCTATATAGCACTTTTTAGTTACAGTTACAAAGCACCTCACAGACACATGCAAAATTGAAACAGATAGATCAACAAAATAGACAAACATTACACAGAGAGAAATCAACCAGAATGAAATAAAGCAGGACATGGGAACAAGAAGGCAGGTCTATAGAAAGGCCTGCTGATATAAATGAGTCCAAGGATTCAGCCGATCTAACAGATTGTGGACGATGATTCTACAGAGTTGGGGGCTAGGAATGCAAATGTGCGGTCACCTTTTGATATGCGGGATAGATAGAAGGCCGAGATTTGAGGATCGGAGAGGTCGTGAGGTGGATTGGAGAACAAGAAGCTCAGGAATGTAGCTAGGGGCGAGGTCATGGAGTCCTTTATATGTATACTGCCATCATTTCAAATTTCAGTTTGTCCAGTACTTTAGTTTGTGACTAAATACCTGCAAAACCAGTGGCTTCCCCATCAGGATGAACTGTACTGATTTGTGCTAAATAGCAAATGATAGCCTGCTAAACCAACATGGTAACCATTCACATTCACAATTCAACAAGAGATGTTTAGAAAAACTTTTTTGAGGATATTCTCTTTTTTTTTTTTTCCCAGAACTTTGATTTACTTTGATTACTCGACACGGCGTGGGTGGACTGATTTTGATGGATTTCAACGGATGAATTGAAGTTCTTATGCTGTTACTGATGATTGAGTCCCTCGCTGCTTTTTGCAGACATTGTCCCCTGCTGAGTTAGCTTTTAGACTTGCACACTCACACTCACACACACACACACACACACACAGACACACACAGAGACATGCACACACCTTGATATTCCACAGCGCTGAGAATACTGCCTCCAATCTAATTTCTGCAGATGTAGTGACCCGTGAAATGGTGCCAGGTTGCTCTCTTCTCCTCAGCGGTATGTAAAAGCTGCAGATTGCCTCATTCAGCCTCCAAAATTAACCCTTCGGCCACCTCTTAATACCTTAGCGTCCCCTGCCACAATATCCCTGGCTGAGCAGAATACAGGCCACACATCCAATAACTCGGGTATGCAGGCAGGCTGCTGTTTATGTGTGGGGCTTTTAAGTCGCTGCAAGGTTTGTGTGTGTTTGTGTGTGTGCACCTGAGAAAATGAAAAGTGTGCATGAGAATGTGTGTCTATAAGGCTGCTGGTTCAGTTCAAAGATAAATACTGTATTGAGAATGAGATAATCCTCTCTAGAGGGTTCGATGTAACTCTCACTCCACCAACTAAGGGGAAAATTTTTGTTAATGTTATCATCTAAGAAAAAAAAAAGAAAACTCGGCAAATGTTCTTTTAGTGAATCTGGAGGCTATCTCACCTGTCACTGCAGTAAGTACTATCTCCCAGATAAAGGGATTAGAGGATAGAGGAGAGATACTTGAAGAGATGCGGGTTGTATAAATACGGATTTGAGCAATCACCAGAGATTCTTTTCTTTTTCACAGTGGTGCCAAGCTGTGCTTTCTCAAGGCCCAGTTAATATCAAGAATGTTCATAAACAACTCAATCTGACTCTCAAAGTCCCCCACCCTCCCCACCCCCCCCCCCCCCACCTCCGCTCCAAAATATGTTTTTCTCCTTGTTCTTCTTCTACAGTTTGATGTTTGTGCTTCAACTGTGCAGAATGACGTATGTAGAGTTTGACAATAGAAGGTCGTTTGAACATTCAGATAAGAGTCTGATTTGTGACATCACAACCAGTTGGGAAGCCAATCGTGGTCCAGAACGCAACTTAAGGTCTTTGCACACCAAGTCCGTTTTTTTTTTTTTTGTCCAAAATTGTTGCACGTTAAAAAATAAATACAATGTCACGTTGTCAATCACCCAAAGTTTCGTCAGAGCAGGTTCAATTTTCTGCGTTTTTTTTTGCATCCGTCAAAAGTCTTTACAGAGTTGTTTGACCACTCAGAGCCACCGTACATGCAAACAACACAGCCTCAGAAACACTGATACTACCAGCTCTAGCGGAGAAGTTATACACAGACTGATCACAGGACGACTATTGATCATGATCTTTCAGGAGGTTGACGGTGCAGATTTATTAAATATAAAACACGATAAAGTTGTTATAATTCTCAAATAAAAGCTCAACATTTTCTTTTCAGTTGCTACAACAAAAACCAAACTCAACAACAGTTTCTCATTTACCCAAAAAATACCAAAATACTTGTTAAATTGTTTTCGATGGAATCCGACACTTCCTGCGAATGTCTCAAATTAAACACTTCTTTTCTTGAAAGGACGAGATGATGGGGTTTTAATCTAAACCAAGAAAAGTTGAGTTTCATCGACGGCATCGGAAATAATAAATGAAAACACAGCAGGCTGATTCTGTTCAGGATCAATTGGACGGTGGAAACTGTTCTTTTTCTTTTTTAGAATTTAGAGGACCACAAAATCATCCTCACTGCTTGACGACTCCATTTTGCCTCGTATTGTGAATTTTCACAATGAATATAGTAATAAAACACATCGGACTCAGTGTGCAAGGTTTCTGTGCGTAACGATTTTTGTCAGATGACGGATTTTAAAAAACGCATACGAAAAAAACAGACTTGGTGTGCAAAGACCTTTACACAAGTCTGATGTGGATATGTGTATACACTGACTTTACAGTGACGGAGGAGACTTTTTGTGTCCAGCAGTTAAACTTCTCAAATGAATAATATCTGCATTTTCATAGATTCTGGATTCTTTTTAAATAATAAGGATAATAAGGAGATGACATTTTAAGGATTTTAATGAGGTAATTGGACTTTCCATGTGGAAAAAACCATATCTGACATAAATGATTATACAAAACAGAGGATTTTTATATATCTTACAACATGTCTGGTGCATTACTACATAATTAGTAATAAAACACAAGCAGGGGTCTGACTTGCAAGTGCAAGGAAGGTGCATTACTTATTATTTGAAAACTGTAATCAATTATTCATCACTCATTGAAAACTTATTTATACTAGGGTTAATTAGTTACTTGTTACATGACTTTCCTTTAGTCAGCAACAGCTCTGTCAAAGGTGACTTCCAAAGCCTCCAGACACACAAAACATCCTCTTGTATTTGACACGTGTTGTTTATCAAGCAGCCAGACTCACAGTACGTCTTGGAGGTATTTATTTATCCCCGGTGACTGCACACGGCACTCAAGAAGAAGAAGTCTCGTCCTCACAGTGAAGCTTTCTAACTCTGAACAAAACACAGCTGATTCCTGATTCCTTGAATGTCATACACTCCCAAAAAGTGATGCGTCATGGTCCTTCTGATGTTTTTTTTTTTTACATGTGTAAGAGAGACTTGAAAGTGTCTGACTCATTGTTTATCTAGATGCTGATCTTATGTTATGCTGTCGAATCTGATTATCTCCAAGGCGGAGGTGTGCGCCAGACAATGAGGGTTTCTACTGACATACTGTAAGTCCTGTTTACCTTTCAATGGGAGCCACCGACATTTTCTCAGTTATCAAAAGTGAAAGTTTTTTCTGAGACAAAAAAACACCGACGTCATGTATGTTTGCGGCGATACGCAACAAAGGATTTCTTAAAATGAATTGCGGAAGTATAACCAGACCCGCTCTGTTTAGCAGAAACCTTTGATGTCCCACCAGATAAGAGCTTCAAAGAGAGACATGTCTGAAGTATTGTTGAGAGAGAGAGAGAGAGAGAGCGAGAGAAAAAAAAATGATACTGCACAATAAAAGAGCCAAACATAAACTCAATCAGCGTGCCGAGCCTGAGTGCATCTGCAGCCTGTATGTATTTTTTTTGCGTCCGTGGGTTTTCGATCAGCTGAAGTGCTTTCATGGCCTCCGGCTTTAATTTCAATCATGTTTCAATTACTGCAAAAAACTCCCCTGCATATGAAGTTTGTTCCATAAAAACAAGGCCAAGATATTACTGGACAACCAAAGGGGCCAAGCTTAATGTATGCCGTAAAAAATAATTCATCAGCGCCCTTACTCTAATGTGATTATCGCTTTGGGGAAATATTTCTCAGCTCACCCTCTATGAGGAAGGTCATTGCTTCACGGTGAGGCTGCAAAACGTCCAATAAAGTGATGGGATAATATTAAACACCATTAATTAAAAAGAACTAAAATTGATGGTGGTATGAATAAATCCTCCACCATTATCACCTTATAAAGTCAGTTAGTAATGTTAGAGTTTAAACGTGGCCCCTGGGACCTAATGTATGTAGGAGAAAACGGTAGTGGAAGGAATGATAAAGACGAGAGTGGAGATGGAATGAGTAGAAAGTGATGGAAAGAAAAGAAATACAACAGGAGAAAACAGATGGAGGCAAATCTATGGAATGAAGAAGGAGGAGAGAGGAGAACAGATGCTGATCAATGCATGAGCTCCTGCAGCTTCTGGAGTCTTGGCTTACTGCTTCGCGCCTCTAGTCGCATCACTGCTGGAGCAGCACTTTTTTCCCTCACACAACAGAAGTGCAACGACAGCAACAGCATGTGGCGAGTCAGACAAGACGATGAGCAAAGGACAAAGTGAGCCAGGTGCGGCCTTTGGTTTTTGCGTCGTGCAACATTTTCACATGCAAAAAAAAATAAATACATTTCTCATCACCAGGACACGTCTGTAGCCTTCTGGTTAACACACATACCACATAATTACAAGGGTCATGGTTCGAACACGGCTGCGGCATCCTGTCTCTCTCTCTGTCCTTTCAACTTTCAAAATAAAAGTTTATCACTGACTGTTTTAACCCTCCTGTTGTCTTGCAACTTCTGTCTTCCTGGGTCAATTTTGACTCAGGAGGACAAAAGTCCACAGATGCTATAAACTTAAATAAAACACCCAAAATTCAATGAAAGTAGTGATCATTACTTTTACTTGCAAAGTGTGTGGTATGGAACCATCCATGTGATTTTCAGGCAATTAGATGAAAAAAATCCATATTTCTGATATAAAAACATTTGAAAACGGGTCAAATTTGACCCGAGGACAACGGGAGGGTTAAACTGACAGAGAGAAAACAAGCATTTTATTCCAACAGTAGCACCACAAGTTTGCTGATAACAGCAAACAGATTATTTTACCACAGAAAAGTATCGACATGGACCATATATAACCTAAAAACTGCAGATACTGCACTCTCTAGGTTTTTGACAGTTGTCAGGGAAAACAATGGAAAAATGCAATATCTACAAAAAATGTGGTTTAGCTTTTCTGTCCTTTTGAATTAGTTCAATAAAAAAAAGATTGATGGTGCACAGTTCATACTGATTAAATGTACTGTATTTTTGCTTTGGTATGGTATTTGTTTTTCTGTCCATCTACTGTTTGTAATCAAAAACCAAAAATCAGCTCCTGAATACATCTTGAACTTATCCCTAGTGGGACATTTTGCAAAATAATCTTCAACTAATCTTCAGAAAGGACTCTAAAGAAGAGGTAACGGCATTAATCAGCAAGAACAGAAGAGGAAATATCATCTTTGGATATATTTTTTGAATCAAATCAACCAGCTAGCTGTCAACGGCTAACTGCTACCTGTTACCAACATCCCAAAGGAGAAACAGCACTGAGGAAGCTAAGCTAAACTAGTTTATTTTGTGAAGACAAGAAGAGAAATTAAAGAAGTGCTGCACACTTAAACATGTTTTTTGAGCTGTAAACTAAATTATATGACTGTACTGGGATGACATGGTAGGAAAAATGCTGACATAGAGTTCACCGTCTGGGTCTTATCTATGTCATGAAATACCTCCAGTGTCACACACCATGTAGCCATGAGTCCACACCCCTTACAGTCATTCCCCTGCAGTCCTCTGCTGCATTTTTTAAATATTCTTGGAGGGAGGGAGCAGAATTTGGGTCCTTGTTGGTGGCATTTTCTCCCTCCCTGTGTGATGGCGGTGTGACTGATGTTTGCAGTGGCCTCTGCTAGTTCCGACTATGTCGTGTCATCATGTGGTGTGCAAGAGAAATATGTCTATGATTTGGACATTCATAATAAAGGTTTTTGCCATGAGAAATACTAGCTGGGAGAACTAAATCAGCTGATTAACCTTGGTCTTCTACATCCAGCAGACCCAAAAGACACCACAGCCTTGCCTGGAGCTGCGCTGGAGAGGAAACATTGAAAGTGGTGCGTCAGGACTTGCAAGTGGGGAAAGCGCGGAGGCAAGCTAGGCTAACTGCTAACCCATACAAACCAGCAGTTCCAGCAATCATGCTGGCCAGTGTTTGTGGTTGATCTCTCCATATTGAAATATATTTACCTCTATCAGAAATCAATCAATACTTTAATACATTTAATCACATCAAATTACAGATATTATAGTGTTTAAATGGAAGTTACTTCTTCCCTGCTAAGCTAGGCTGATACTTTTTAATAGTTAAACAGCCTTTTATGTGCAATAACAAACTGAATGTTCATTAAAAGGGATGTTTCTCAATCATGAACAACTAAGGGGAAAACAAACAAACAAAAAATGTAAGTAGCTTTAACTAAGGTTAAGCTTTGCTATCTCACCAGCTAGCTTTAGCTTGATATTTCCGTTAGCTGTCTAGTCAGTATCAGTTAGCTTAATCTGTAGTAATTTCACATGCTGTTTTCACAGGTATTTTACAGGGATAATACTTCATGTTACTTACTTTACTTTATCTGGTAAAACAAATGTCAAAAATTCAGATTCTGATCTTAACTAAATATTGACTTTAATATCATTTAAGTCTAAATTGAGTTAAATATATATATTTAACTCATATATATAATATATGTCACTATATAGTAATAATGTATAGTTGTAGAGCAGCGTCGTTTACCACTGAGATTGGTTTTCTTGCATTCTCTCCATTTTTCTGACTGAATTTCTCATTTGAGATATTAAGTTCTAGGTTATCAGTCATTGTGTTGGTAATGAATTCTATTGAAATGTATCCTTTGATGAATGTTTACAGCGTTTAGCGATGAGTGAATAGAAGTGAAGACATGTATTCATTCTTTTATTATCCGTATTCATTGTCTTATTGGCAGTTTCACCTCAATCCAGCGAAAAACAGAAATATACAGTATGTAGACATATCACGGATTTGAAAATAAAACACATTTTTCTATTATGCTTCAGCCTAAATAAAAAACACACACACACACACATTTTTATTTGACTCTTGCTCAAAAACCACCAGCCAAATACACTTATGTAATCACTGAAAACATCACTGTGAGGTTCTTTGTTGCACATGTCTCTTGATTGGAGAATTCAGCCTGGGGTTGAAAATCCTTTTTGCAGAAACCAGACTGCCTAATTGGTCACAGCGTGAATTTTGGGGAGGAAATGTGTAAGCTGGAAATCTGTGAAAATGCATGCTAAGAACAGTAAGTAGGTGTTAATTAAGCATGGGCTGCCATGCTTTAATTAAATTGTTGTTCTATCGGGAAAAAAAAAATCAGTTGACAGCAACCCTGTGATGGGGCTGGCGACTGGTCCAGGATGTTTCTCAGCCTTCCGCTTCTTGCAGACTGGGATGGGATCCAGCCCCCCCCCCCTGTGATCCTGGAAATGATCTAGCAGGTAGGGAAAAAAAAAAAAAAAATAGATGCATGAAAAGTGCTGAAATCTTTGTATCTTTAAAACTTTATTTTCAGCTTCATCACGTCAGCTACAAGGATTATGAAAGTTTTTTTACAGGCATGTAATTTCCATAACCCACAGTGAGACATGTAATCTGGAGTCAAGGCGAAACTTAGATATTTTTAGTCTAAGGAATTTAAACTAATGCAATACAGTTATCTTGTCTCTTTCTTTTTTTTCCATATCTCCAAGCTGCTCTTTCATTTGACCCAGAAACACCACAATTAAAGCCGTAACTTCCACCAGTTGTTTTGCTGTTTATCAATCTACAGGAAATGCAATTATTACAGATTTGAGAGAATCACATGCAGCTGCATACATCAGATACTTTTCCAGATTTGATCATTGGATTGCTTTATGTGGTCATTAGGCAGTAGGCATAATGAACAGATACGAGCAGCATTAATATCCCTCACTCCCCCCCCCCCCCCCCCCCGCTGACCTTCCACCTGACTGACACAATCTGGTACAAATGTCACACTTCTTTTTCTCAGAGTCATAACTCAGTCAATCCAAACAAGTAGACATATTGCACACACACTGTTACGATCAGTGGAATTCACTCCGGGATCTCTGACGTCCAACAAGGATAGACGTCCATAAATCACTTTAGAAAATCTTCCCTCTTGGCTCTTAATCATCAAGACTTTTTTCTTCAGGGTGTTTTAGAAGCCAAAGCAGGATGACTCTCTGTAATTCAGATCTGCTAAAATGACTACAAACAGTTTTTCATCAGTGCAGGATACAGCTCGACTGATATTGCAAGGGTGATATTTTTACCTCATGATTCAATATTGAAACCGGTCCCCATGTGTGACAACAGACTGGAGTCTGTGTTTTACAGAAGAGTGAACAGAATGACATAAAAACAGACCAGCAGTAGCACATTGAAACATTAGGACTGATCTTTAATGCAGACAAAGTCAGATGGATACAAAGTCAAATCTGTGTCATGCTAACAGTCATAAAAATGTGTCAGATATGAAAAAAATATAATAACAGTAATATAATAATTTAAGAAAGTAAATAATTAAAAAAGGAGAGAAGTGACCAAAGAGGTCATGGGAAGAAAGGACATGGTATTTAAAATTATGCAAATGTAAAAAATAAATAAATAAATAAACTGAGTCAGTCAACAGTCCCCAAACCTCAAGAGGAAACTTGGTTAGGGATCATATGAAAACGGCATGCAGAATGACAATGAGAAGTTTTCATGTTTATGTCACATGACTCTGTTTTCACCTGGACCTCCTCTCATTCATCCTTACTTCCTAATTTTTTATCATCAACAGTACAAACCATCTTTACACTCATCCATACAATCATTCAATACGGCCAAATTCAATTCGTGACTTGTATTTTTCCACTATTAAAACCTCATTTCCACTCATTTTTTTCCATCCAGACTATTAACAATCACACAGACTCGATGCAGACTTTACACTTACATCTATCTATTATTATTCTTTTGTAAAATGAGGCCTCTGATTGTCATACTGGAGCAAGAAAGGTGTGCCTAAACACAAAAACAGTTTACTTCCTCACTTCATTTGACTCGTTAAGCTTTATTGACACGCACAGATCGGGCCATAGGTCTGCTCCAGCAGGGTGGGTGACTGACTGCCAGTACAGAGATGAGGATTTGGCCTTGGCAAGCCAGGGCATGCTGCCTCCAAGTGTCTCTAAGGTTCATCAACCCCCCCCCCTCCTCCCCTTCCTCTCCCATCCTCCCCCCCTCTCAATTAAGAATCCTTCCCCTCGTTAGGACCATCTGCACTGGAGATAATTAAAGAGAGACGCACTCTAATGCAAGACTGCCCTCGTGAATCGCTTCATTGATCTTACGTCCTGGATATTTCCACACGGGAAAAAAAAAAAAAAAAAAAAAAAAAATCTCCCCCCCACATCAATACTCAACTGTATGCATAATGTGTAATAGCTTGATGTTGATTAGGAAGCTATTGGCATATTTAATGGACGCTGCTGGAGGGAATCGCTCAGACCGGCTCGGGCTCAGTCATGCCGTGTAACCCTGAGAAGCTGTATTTTCGGGTGTATTTCCGCAGGTTGTGTGTGTGTGTGTTTGAGCGGTGCGAGGGACCCGCGAGTGCTGACTGACATATATTGGCAGAACCAGACCTGACCTTAGAATGTCCACAGGATTTGGCCGCGACCGCTGGAAATCCGTGTTCACTGTGCCTCGCCATTGATCGGGCGGTCGGACTGTGATGCTTACAATCGATGTTTTACTCTTAGCCGCATCAAACTGCCATAAGGTTTGTAGAGGAAAGGGTCGGTCAATATCTCACAAAGCTCCTCCAATGCCTAAACAAAGTTTGTTTATACCGGGGGACTTTTCTCCTTAATCACTACCTCTTTACGAGGTGTGCTGCCATCATTAACTGAATTAACGGTGGGAGACAGAGGAGAAGAGATGGTTGCTGAGGCAGGGGTCGGTGGTGGTGGTGGTGGTGGCGGCGGCGGCGGAGGAGGAGGAGGAGGAGGGGGAGGAAGAAGGCGAAGTCAGGACATGGCAGAGTAAACATTACCGTCTGCCTGCATGGATATGACCGGATTCTTATGAGGCAACATTAGAGCTGATGGCGGGAGACACAGATGGTGGTGGACATTAAAAGGGGAGGAGGGATGGCGGAGAGACTGTGCGTGTGCACGTGCCTTGTTCCTACCGTGATGAGGTGAGGACGGGGCAGATGGGATATAGGTGATGAAAACGTGCTGCTGAAACACTGTTCGACGCAGGTGAGGGAAAAGCTGAGGTCAACGCATTGGGATTCTCCGTGGAGACGGCGGGAGTGACAGGTGTATTATGGCCTGTTTCAGCAGCGGAGGGCTCGCCGTATGGCAGGGGGTTTATACTCCAGGGGACGGTTTGCAAAGACTTTTCGAGTCTGTGGAGATTATACACGAGTCAGCATGACTCTATTTATGCAGCTATTGCAATGTGACAAGTGCAGAGGAAATCTCTTGTGGTGTTATTGTGCAAACTCCCCCCCAGTTTGGATTTTTGCTTGTAACCATTGGAAAGAGTTGGCCCTGATGTGTGTGTGTGTGTGTGTGTGTGTGTGTGTGTGTGTGTGAGTTCATGTATCTGTATTTAGCAAAATGCTGGCAGGCAGCTGGTGCCAAAGTTTTTCTTCTCTTAAAGTTGCTGAAGGTGAAAAAAAGCATCAAAACATGCTGAAAGTACCCACATGTGGCTGATGGAGAAAAAAAAAAAAAGAGAAAGAGACGGGAGAAGTTTATTAATGATGCCCAGAGTCTGTAATAATAGCCTATCCCTCTCTTAAGAACGGCTGACTTAATCTTTGACTTTCATTAACTATGTGAAGGCTAATGATTTTCTCCCACCGTTGACATTGTGATACTGTCTTTGGAAAAGAAAGAGACATCATTAAAGTTCCATGGTAATGTTCCTTGTTCTTGGTGACACGCACACACACACACACAGACACACACACACACGTACACACAAACTCACAAATCCAGCACCACTCCAAAGGGGACCTTATTATAGATCATGAGGCCCACTCGACCCAGCATACGCAGCCGTTCATTTTTCCTGGCAGGGCCCAGGTGACAGAGTAAAGGTGTGTAGAGGGGCGCCAGAGACCTTGGGCTGTGGAAACTAATTACCCTCAGTGGTAATTATGAGAGCAGAGCTCAGGTCTGACCTTGGAGAGGTGATTTAGTGGCTCGAAGGGGGAGGGGGGTGGTGGTGGTGGTGGGGGGGGGGGCATTACATGTTGCTTGAAAACGATAGGGGTGGGGAGTAGATGATGCTGTAATGTGTACCAGAAGAGGGAGGTGATGCTAGATTAGCATGTTAGATTTTCAGTTTTATTGCCATTGCAAAGGTTAAACATAACAAAATGCACTTTAGCATCTCACCAGGAAGTGTAAACAAGCACAGATGAAGATGATGACACTTGTGGACTTTTGCTTCATACATTACAGCAGAAACAGTTCCAGTTCAGGTTGTTTTTGCCCTGAAATGACAGTCGTTATTCTTTCAAACAAGTATGAAAAGCAAAAATCTACACGGTGAATTTGTATTTGAATGTTTAACTGGTCAGATTAACTTGGATAAAACATTATTACATCATTCATGTGTGACAAAACAAAAAAACCTGTTGTTCCTTTATGAAAATATGTCTGGCTTTATGGTGTTTAATTGATGCAAAGGTCCACCTACAACAAATACTCAAGGGAAGTCAAGTATATTTCTATGGCGTGTTTTATACAGAAATGTTTTACTTAATGTATTAAAAACATTACACAGGAAACACAACAAAAAAACATCAATTACAACAGTTTTGAGTCCATCTTGTGGACTTTTGCTACATACATTACAGCAGAAACGGTTCCAGTTCAGGTTGTTTTTGCCCTGAAATGACAGTCGTTATTCTTTCAAACAAGTATGAAAAGCAAAAATCTACACAGTGAATTTGTATTTGAATGTTTAACTGGTCAGTTTAACTTGGATAAAACATTATTATATCATAAAAAGGATGTAAACCATCAAATATTCCAACAGTTTTGAGTCTTTGAATCTTTTTCCTGCTCCAGCTAAGTTGGAAGTTACCATCCAGTGCAATGGTAAACAGGTGATAGCGACCAAAGCTGCACAGTAACGGACAAAATAGTAATTTAAGATATTTTGTCACTAAATACTGTCATACTGCTTATTTACTATGTGAGAGTGGATACAAACATACACACATGTATCAGTGAATGAGCAGATGATCTGCACCATATATATATATATATGAATGATAAGACCATATAGCACCACAGTATGACTCTCTACAATCTGATTGGCTTGCATCGGCCAAAATAGCGCTGTCTCTTCATTGGATAAACAGTGGTTCTGCAGCTGGGCCCATGTTTGAATGACAGAACAGAGTAACAGAATAAAAGCCTTCTGTTATTTGTATAAGTTGACAG
Source organism: Thunnus maccoyii (assembly GCF_910596095.1). NCBI lineage: Eukaryota > Metazoa > Chordata > Actinopteri > Scombriformes > Scombridae > Thunnus > Thunnus maccoyii. The sequence goes on from NC_056543.1 coordinate 4,029,929, forward strand.
ATAAATTAAGCGATTAACTGGACAAACCTCAGACTGAAATTGATGATTTAACACTCACAACGTAGGAGGCACAGGAAGCAACCTTTTCATACTCAAAACATTTTCCATAATGAAGCTGAAGGTGCTCATTTCTCATTATGTCACCTTTATCTAGAAACAAATACTGTAAAGCTTTAATCTTCTTTAAAGTCAAACAATGAAACGTGTGCTTGGTCCAATAATAATAGAGAGTGATTTACTAATTGAGCCTTTTCTGCTGTGACCATCATTTGTTTCCTTTCATGTCTTTATCGTTACATCTTAAACCAACAGTATCAGGACACAGCAAAGCAGCATATCATAGGAATAAACTTGGTGGTCATTTTTAAACATAATAAACAAGTTAATACATGCAGTATATAATAAATGGGGACAATTTATCTGCAGAAAAACAAGACATGGAAATAAAGCATAACAAATCTGCAGTTCTTACTCCTTTATGCTGTGATTCGTAACATAAAACCACAGATTTATTATCACATACATAAAGGCAGAATATCTTCAGCTGTTCAGTGCAGGTATAAATATAGTATCAAGGCTTTTTATACATGCAAGTTCATCTTTGAGTGTGTATTTGAGCATAAGAGGTCACAAGTGGAGACGAGCCTTGACAACTGGTGGAGAAAGTGTATTTATTCATGTCTTTGTAGGCAAAAGAAGATGCATAGATCATTTAAAACTTTCTGGGTTTGGTTTTCTGAACCGGTTCTTGGTATCAGCAGTAAAACACAGACCCGACGCGGCCTAGTAATCTGACTGAACTGTCATTTTGTTTTACTTCATTGTGTTCATGTTAGCCGATTTCTGTTTGGGAGTGGGGGTTATTTAGTGATGTTTTATGCAAACCAATCAGTAGTCTTTTATTATTCCACGCATTCATTTTCCCTGTCAAAACCTGGTGCCTTCATTACCCACAATGCAGCTCTACCACCAACAGTTGGAGGTTGGAGATTCTGGTGTGTTAGTAGCAGCTAATGTAGCCTGGAGTTGCTAGCTTCCAGCCTCACTTCTTTCTAACTCCAAACCCCTCATTTTCAAACTCGTAGTCTTTAGCCCCAACCGACACTGACTCAAGTGACATCACTTGAGGCAATTTTCAGACTTTGCGCTGCTTTCTCTGAAGGCTTTATACAACTTTTTTTTTGCAGTAGGACCTGAAAACAGACTTTGATGTGTAAAATGAATGTTCCCCTCGAAGCAACACCTGATAAAGAGCACTAGTCAAGAGAAAAGGTTGTACTGATGTCAGTTTTATAATCAATTAGATCTTTGCACTTTCTACAGTTACTTTGGTGCACATTCTCACTGACCGAAGGAATAAACACTCTAGTGTTCGCTAAATGACTCCAAACATCCTTTGTGTGAAGAAACTCTGACGAACTGCTTTGCATTTGACCCGGGTCGGTTTAGCAACACCGAGCAGCGAGTAGTGTTGCACCATATAGAGTCTAGTCATCACAGTCTAGCATGTGATGACAAGCCAGATGCACTGTAGAGCTCCACCATCTGCCCTATGACTACCCCCTCTCTGATAAATATGCACGAATACCATGGAAACACACACACACACACACACATACACACCAATACACCCACACATGTCATACAGACACATACGGATGTCCTCTAAACGCAGGTATTGTAATGATGCATGACAAAAAGATAGGATCAAACTACTGCTTCTACAGAACAGATCATTACTCAAATTTCTCTTTGCACTCTGATGAACTGTTACTGCCCCGTCTTCACACAAACACACAAACACACATACACACTCATCTGCATCAGTGTTTTCTCTGCAGCCTTTGTCTCTCATACTCAGACTTGTGCCAGATGGGGTAAGGATGAGGTGAATTCCATTTGCCTAATTTACATTCCAGTCACATGGCTGAAGTCTACAGTTGGCATTCGGTATGTCTCAACCTCCCCAGCCTTTCGTCTGTGTTGAAAGGTACCCCGGCATCCTAACTTTAAAGTGCTGAATAATGACAGTGAGGATCAGCAACCTCTCTGCCTGTACAGCTTTACACTCGTATATATTTTATACTCTCTGAAGATTTCATGGGTTTCTTTTCATTTCTCTCTATGTATAATGTAGTATGATTTCATATTAAACTTTTTTTTTTCTTCTTCTTCTTGTCAGTCCCCCTAATTACTCTGATTATAATTTTTATTATTACCCAGATTTTTCTTTTTAAAGTGACGCTTCGAGGCGATTTGCATCAGTTGGGTCATCAGTGGTTCCCTGAGATTACACCATTAAATTTACATTTAAGTTTTGTATTACCTATATATTATTTTCCTCTTGCTTTTTTGTTAGGGGTGGTTGTTAAGAGGGAGCTTAAATGGAGATGTGTGGGAAAAAAATGGAGATGTTCACCACTTCCAGAGTGAAATATCTCATCATGCATTGACTGAGACGTTCATGATCCCCAGATGATAAATCCTCATGACTTTGGTGATCCGTTAACTTTTCCTTTGGTGCCATCGTTAGTTTGACGTTTTTGGTTTTGAGTGAAATGTTTCAACAACTATTCATGTCCCCAGAGTGAGTTGTTGCTTGATTCTGACTCAGTGCTGCCAACAGGTCAAGGTTCCTGTTAAAAAAATGTCTTCTTAATGACAGTTAAACAATAGAGACCAGAGCCGAAGTATCAAAATTGAACAGAATTTATTTTCTTGTGCAAGAAGGAGCGTTTCGCAATACAACACACAGGATGAAGTTACAAAGAAAAAGGCTTATAACAGGGTTTTATACACCTTAAGTGAGCGTTACAGTTCTTTACTTAATCTATCAAAATACAGACTTATAGATAACGTCAGGTCTGTTTTCAGTTCTCCTGACCAGCTGACCCCCAGATGACATGTCTCACTCTGTCTCCAACGAATTTCAAATTTCTACATCCTCTTTACAAATATAATGCTGAACTTCCTTTAACCTCAGCTGATGAGTCTGTTGATGTTGCAGAGTTGCAGTACAAGACAGGAACAATTCATCATGATCTAGATAAAATAGTAACACAGTGTAATCATCATTTTCCATAACAGTTCTCCAGTTCCAGTAAAATATCTCAAATATCTTGACATCTCACATTGACATGAGTCTAACATTTCAGCTCACAGTGAAATGACACAACAACTGTTGGGTGATTGTACAGACAGTCATGTCCCTGCAGGATAAAATTGTAATACCTTTGGTGATCCTTTGACTTTTAATCAACGCCATCATTAGATCACAGACATATACCTGCAAAACTAATAACATTCCCGTTAGCCTCAGCTGTACTTTCTGTTTGTTTAGTGCTGGTTTGTACGTTAGCAAATGCTAAGATGCTAAGCTAAGACGGTGAACATCAACGTAACATTCTGGTTGTGAGCATGTTGGCATGGCAACCACTACTGTCATTATGTTTACTTCACCATGACTGCAAAAAAAAAAACCCAAAACAACCATTTTTATCCATCAATGTGGTTTTCTTTACGTGGCTGTAGACTTTCCGAGCTGTGTTCCAACTCTTTACTACATTCTGACTCTGAGCAGGTTTTCAGTTTGTGGTGTGTTGATGCTGGAAAAGTGGCACAATTAATTACACTCATTAAACTCATTATGCATACTTAAAAATGTTATTTTTGACTGTTCAACGCATAAAGGAAACTGGGAGAATCTACACACATCCCCAGAGTTTGACTGATGTTCAACCGCAAAGAAACTGCACCATTTCCTGTTAATATAAACTATTAAACATGTTGTTTATTCTAATTGCAAAATCAGCATACTTTAAATATTAGTATATACATACTGTGTGTTAAATGTGCATTACCTTTAGAGTGTTTCAGCATATTGTCAGCGTGTAATGACGGGAAGTTTTCGATCAGCATCGCCACACCCAGGGGTGATGAAAGGTTCCCCTCATGGTGCGTGGACAGATTGTTACAAAACCGCAATCATCCAGTTATGTTTCCTGAACAATACCCCCCCTCTGCACTGCCACACAGAGTATTTAGAGGTCAAGTACACACACACACACACACACACACACACACACAGTCACATAATGCTACAGACACAGAGGTCACAGCCATTCTCGGCTTGTCCTTTCACTGAGTTTTGGGGTAACACACACAAGCAAACATTCATATCCACACATCGCATCAGTCTCTCAGGTCACAGCAATTCATACATACACCTTTTACTGAGGTCAGGGTTACACACACGCACGCACACACACACACAGAGACCTTCCCTAGTGAGTGAGACTGCGGCTCTACCAATAAGGCCTCAGGTCTGCAGCAACAGCACACTCCCCCCATAGAGACCAAAGCCAATTTATTTCAGTCAGGCTACTGGTGACAGAAACGGAAGCTTTAACAGAGGTCAAGCTGACCAACCTGCCCGCTGGGAAATACCAGCCAGCCCATATACTGCGTTTATATACTGGGGAACTGAGCCGTTTACTCTTCCTTTACCACAGCACAGGTAGTTTTACTGTACGTCGTAATAGGAGGGGAATTAGGCCACTATACAGCAGCTCACCCACACACCTACTTAAATGGTCACTTCCCATTGATAGTGTTTAATGTTTAGGAAAAACATATTTGATGACTTATAGCTGTGATTTCTTGATATAAGCTGCCTTGTTGACCAAACACTAGATGATAACTTCAATTATTTCAAAGCTTTTAAATGTTTGTGGCTGATGGTGACTAATAAAATCTTAATTAATAACCTACTGGAAACCAGTAGATGGAAACATTACATATTAAACAGTGTCTGTAGAAGAAATAGAAACAGGAAATAAAGCCTGAATGGAATGGAAATACGTTTCATGTGACACATTATTTTTATGTTTCTGCCACTTATGAAGTGCTCCTTGAATAATACCCATTATATCCTCTGCATATTTATTCCAGCATTATTCTACATTTCTCTTATTGTCAACAAACTCCATGAAAAGACTAAAACCAATTATATGTTGTTCCATTAATCAGCTCCAACATCAACCTCAAGCTCATTTATTCCTACTAAAGACATAAAAACAGCTCACAAATATATCGTTTTGTTCCTAAATCACCTGGGCACTGTAGTTTTTAGCAAACATTACTCAAACTAGAGAAAATAATACATTTGTTGGGGGACTATTTTCATCTGTGGATTGATACATATTTGGTGCTCTAGTGAGTATTTCTAGCAGTGGGATGGTGTTTGAGTCAAAATGTGTGTTTACGGTGATGAAAAAACATATCATCCTGCGCATATCGCAGCTCATTGATCGCTTCTGGACTAATCAGATACAGTATATCTAAAATATGTGTTAGGGTTTGTTGTCAATAAGAATATTTATAGAATATCTTTATCCTCCAGAGCATCACTGGCTGGGATGGGAAACATTAGCATGCATGTGTGTAGTTCACTGACATCATACCCCATGATATAAAATACCATCCCCCCCTTTCTAATAAGCGGTAAAGTTGCCCTTCAAATATTAAACATTTTATTATCAATCAATCATTTAATTTGTTTCCACAGCACCGGAGACTGTGTGGTTTCAAACATATGGAGACACATGGAGCCGCTCACAAACAGTCCTCCGGTGTAGTTCGACTTAACAACCCTCATATAACTTTGTGCAGCACATGACAACGCGAGGCTTTGGTGAGTTATTGTCGAGGAAATACGGGAGGAATTCACATAAATTATATTGTACTTTACCTCATAAGCAAACTGCATATGAAAACATGAACTTTTAGAGGCGATCGGGATCGTGTGCAAATCCATGTGTGCGAGTTAAAACACATCATCACATCAGCTGTTTACCATGTAAACAAAATGATTGATTTTGCTGTATGGATGCACATGACCCCTTGGTTCAATGGGCAACCATCAAGCCACCTACACACACACACACACACACACACAAAACTTGCATGGCCACTGCTAATGCATATAACATATGCTGACAGAGACATGCAAACATGCTAGCAAATATGTGTGTACTTTGTGTGCTAATAAATATTCAAAGTCACACTTGCATATACAGTTATGAAGGCATATAGTAGCTATGTTTTATCCTAAGTGGTCCTCAGGGAAAGTGTGCACCAGAGTACCAGAGGAAAGAGACTGGAGAGACATAAAGAACAAATGAGAGGGAAAGAGAGAAAGACTCAGCCATAGCTAATCTTTTTTGCTACTGCAGCTCAGTGATGCGGAGGGGGAAACCGTCCGGCCTGCCAGCATTCATTGGGATGATAAATCGAACTGGACGTCACCGTTTGTTTACTGAAACCACTCCACCAACACCACTGAAAGGGCTGGGGAGAAGAAGAAGAAAAAAACAAAAAAAAACAGGGTGAAGACGCACGAGAGAGCGAGGAGGAAGCGGAGTGAGGACATTAAAGACGGAGAGAAAACAGAATAAATGAAGCATGTTCGCCATTCAGCCTCAATAAGTGGTGAAGAAGGCGTCTGCTCTCGAGTGTAGGGGGGGAGATGAGTGTACTGGCTCTGAAGCAGTTCTCTGGAGAGCGCAGCCTCCTTAAAGGGCAATACCACATAATTTAAGAATTCGCCATGGTGTAGCGAAGATCAATTAACATTTATCAACATGAAGACATCTCTCTCCAACCCGTAAGCTTGAGACTGTAATCTGCAGTTTAATAGCGATGTTCAGCCTTGAGCTGCTGCACTGAAGATAAAGACTGCCTGTGCAAAAATACTGTTGCATTAGACAAAAGCATCTGCCAAATGAATACGTGTGAATGAAAGTATGTATGAACGTTTATATATATATATATATATATTAGGGATGTGGAGAGGGCCCGGTATTTGTATTTGTATCTGTATTTGTTGAGGCAGCAAAATTATTTGTATTTGTATTCGAATAAAAGTGGAAAGAGGCTTAAAAATCCTGTTTTTGTTTTTATTAGGCTTTTAATTTTAGAAAATTAAAGTGTTACAATAAGTGTTCATGAAGCATGTGTCAGTAGTTCAGCTTTATCTCTGGGCAACACCCCCAACTCTGGGAGTGATGTCCAAATTAGGAATTGTGCGTCATGTAGCAGGTGGATGTGACTCCCCTCGTTGAGACCTGCTGATAGACGTACCAGCGGAGCAGAGGAGAGACACTGAGATAGTGATGTAACCGACCTGCACTCTGGTGTTTGACTTGTTTTTTGGGTTTTTTTCCTGAAAACAAATAATTTTTAAAATATTTGTATGAAACAAATATTTGTAAAAAACCCACTATTTGTGCTTTGCCGAATAACGTATTTGTATTTTGGGCACACCCCTAATATATATATATATATATATATATATATATATATATATATATTTATGATGTATTAAGCCAACGCCATCTAATCAAGTGCTGTCAGTACCTGAACATAGCCATAAAAAGTTTCTTGTCTTCTTTGTCAAGTTAATTAATTTTCTAATTATCATGAGCTAGCATTATTACCGTTGCAGTTTAGTCTTCCAAGTAGTATATAAATGTAATTTCTGGGATTCAAGGTTGCTTTATCTGATATTTTTTCTTCACAGATAATCCACTTTGCTACTTTTTTAAATGGGTGAACAGTTTGTGAACCAGCAAAGTTTTCTGTTTGAACATGAGGAGGAACTGGGTAGGCATATCTTTATCGTCCTCATACCGCAGGAAGGATGATGAATCATGTTTATAATCCCTCCAGAGGTGCCCCTATAAACATTTTTTTGCTATAACTGTGCCAAACAAATCTTTCATCTCTCATCACATTTAAGACACCCCTGTCACTGTCAAATCACCTTTTTTTTTTTTTTTTCCCATACCGAATGTTACAACCACTCCTTTATGTCTTCATCCTTCATGGATTCCTGTGCGGTAACAGTGCAGAACAGGAGGTCAGAGGAGGAGGCATGAACACACAGTTGTTCCACTCGCCTCTCTCTCTCTCTTTCCTCCCTTCCTTTTCAATCCCTTTTTTTTTTTTTCCCTAATCCTCCTCCACTCAGCTGCTGTGGTCTGTTCAATGGCCACTTGGTTGGGTAACCTTGGAGTCTGCAGTCTTTATTGCTGTGATTTGTGGAACCTCACTCCCTTTCACTCCCTTTGCTTCTACAGTATATCTGCTCTTAGCTGTGGAAAAAAAAAAAAAAATCCTATACTCAACTCCTGAAAGATGATTGTGTCCTCCAGAGGAACTCCGATGTTTTATCTAGAGTGTTATGAGCTTTCTTAATGTTATTTTTTTCTCTCTTTAAAAAGAATATTCAACATCCTCAGATGAATGCTTTGTGTCTTTTTTTTGCTGTGTAGTTTCCCAACAATCTACCTTTGTCAGGTCACTCTATGCTTTTGCCTTCTCTGTGTGACTAAAAGCTCTCAGCAGGTCCCTTTTTCTCAAAAAAAAAAAAAGCATTCTGTGAAGTGATCAAAAGCACAGTGGGATGTATCTCCCACTCCTTGATGCACTCACAGATACATAAGCATCCATATACCACCTTGCCAACACACACATACACATCAAGCAGTAACGGTAATTCTACCCAACTCTATCATCCCCCCATCTTCCTCACACCTGGACCGCCCCATCAAAACCGTAGCCCCGAGGCCCTGCCTGCATCCCGCATCAAAGTCTGACCTCCGACCCCTTCTACGGCTCTCTCTCTCCGGTGACCTCTCCCGACCCTGACCCCAGACCAGCACCTTGAACTGATTTCACTACCGCCAGTAAAACAGAGACCGGCTGACACTGCGGCGTCCGGTGTCGCTTCCTTCACGCTGTGGGGAATAAGAGGCGGCGTTGAGGAGACTCCTCGGGAGGCTAAGTGCTTTCCTGTTCTCTGAATAGAGACAGCTATCACTTTCCGTCTCTCCGGGGACAAGCGGGACTATTCCAGAGAAAACTAACCCACAGGACTTGAGACATCTCCTGGGAGTTTTTTCCACATGGTGTGAATCATATTAGATTTTTAGGAAGTATGTCTGCATGTGGTTCTGTATATGTGTAAGACGACTGTTTTGAAAGGCAAAGACAACCGCTGATAAAGATGGAACTGACCTTGAACTTTTTCTGCAAGGAAACTGCAGCAAGAGATGAGGAAATTTCTTGAAAATATTGCTTATCAGAACTCTAGTTTGCAAATTTTGGTGCATATTTTATTCTCTTTTATGTAAAATGCTTTAGAAGGCACCCTTGTAGGTAAAAGTGGCATACTTTGAGTATTTGATGCCGGTTACACCCGTAGTGTAAGTGTAAATAGTACATGACGTTCATCTGCATATCCTGGTGAAATATGTGGTGCTAGAAGCTTGCTGACATAGCGTCCTCTTGCACGGCTAGTCGGAGAACTACTTTAGCTGGTGATTTTTTTGGATTCTCACAAAATAACTGATGTTAAACTTTGTTAAAATAAGTAAAGGTTGAACTTCTGATGGCACATGCTGTAGTGGATGCCAATTTCTCTTAGACTATGGAAAGTAAACCATGTGGACATTCTTCATTATTTCAGAAAGACTGATAAAAGAAATGCTAAATGTGAGATTGCACTGAGTTACAGAAGCTAGTGGAACTGATGCTAGCCCGTATGTGATGTCATGACTTTGGTTTCGTCTTGACTCTGGTTTCTATATGTTTCCCAGCACTATCCTGGATATAGAAAAAAGAAAGAATTAGGTACACATCTGCAACTGTTATCATCCATTTGCTAAAGTTCTGAAAATACAAATGCAAAGCTGCACTGGCCCATTTGTTTGGCGCTCACAATATTGCGTCAGCCAGCATATTCTGCATCAATATATGTCATACTACAATTGGTTGGTGGTTTGTACCATAGATGTCATCACATTTCTCACAACCTTTGTTTGCAATCATTCCTGAAATCACACAGTAAGGAGACACCTGAACAGATGTTAAACATTGGATACAATAAATGTTCTTGAACTCAACTGCAATAGATCTGAAATCCTAATTACTGGCCCCTTATTCCCTTACCAACCCCACCCAGGAGTTCCCTCAACACTGATGGTTCACTGTTCCCCCCACTTGCTTCAAGTCTGCACCGTTTTCTCCAAAACCTCCACTGGCTCCCAGTCATACTCTGAATAAACTATAAAATCCACCCTCACAACCTACAAGGCCTTCAATAACTCAGATACTCCTGATGTCTTAGAAGTCTTCCACCTGTTCACCCCTGATGCCAAGCTCTTGCAAATCCACCTAACCAAACACAAAACCTGGGGCGACAGGGTCTTTTCAGTTGCTGCCGCTTCTCTCGGGAACTTTCTATCATCCCACACTGAAGAGGCCTCCATCCTGTCAACGCTCAAAAGATTTCTCAAATCTTGCCTGTTCAGTCTTGCCTTCCCTGCCCCTTTTTTATATTGCAGAGCTTCTTAAAGCTACATAAATCTGATTTATTATTGTTATTAATGTCCCACCTACTGAATCTGGAACCTAGAAGATGGGTAAGTAAGCTGACAACAAGCATGTTTATAGTATGTTGAGCAGCAGGTGCAGAACTTCAGCTTAGCAACCTGTTACCCGATCTGCATGCAGCACCGGATTCCTATCAACCCCAAAGGGTGTTGTCCTTTTGGCACCTCGATGCTAAGCGGGAGTTGCGTGTCATTGGGACTCATGTAAAGTTGTTAGAGGTCGTTTCGTCTGGTTGGCTGGTTGCAGGGGGTTGGTATTTGCTGGGCGGTCACGGTGGCGATGTAATCTGGTCTCTCAGTGTGTGGGAGCGAGTGATTTATGGCCTCCGTGTTTGTCTGTGGAATTACCGTTTGATTGCTTCATTCCTTCCAGAGCCCTTGAATCCATGCTAATGAGTAAAGTGCTTATCTATCAGAGCATTAGGGGGTAAATCCAATTGAGCTTGTTAAAAAAAAAACCAAGGGATGCATAGAAGTACAGTTTCAGCAAGTCTGCTTGACTCCTTAAAAAAATAACGGTACATAGATTATAGATTGTTGCATCTTTATTAGCTGTACTGAAAGTATATCAGTGGGTATGCACATGCAAGCCTTTTTAATTACTCCATATTCAGTATTTGTTAGATCAACAGAGAGCAAGTCTGTGAAGAGAGAGGGAGGTAGAAAGTGAAAGAGCAGTACAGAGGACATGGATCGTTAGTCCCGTAAAGAAGGGAAGCTGTCTCACTGTTTGTAAGGAGCATTACCCTTCAATTATATTTAATCTGGATAGCAGGACTTCAGCCCCTCGCCGGAGAGACAGGGTCAATATCAGGGCTAGCTGACGAGATAAGCCTGTGACTGACTGATCAGTCGAGTTCGATGCCAGACTCTTCTGGTCTGCTTTAAATCCCTCTTATGAAGCAGAGTAGGAAGTGAAGGAATCCTGTTGCTGTTTTCTATTGTGAGTTTTCTGCAACAGACAGGTAGTTTAAGTATATGCATTCCTTTCAAACATCATTTATTGTAACACCTTCAAACATGCATGTGGAATGTGTTTTTTTATGTCTCCCCTTCCTCCCGGTGCTTTCATATTTTCACGTCTCCAGTACACTTAATTGCACATACTTCCAAATCAAAGTGCAACAGAGCCTCGCCACAATGTTGAGGGCCAAGGCATTAATCTTTTTTAATAAGGGATAACTAGCTATAATCACTAGCACTTGTTCGGGACATGTTCTTCAGAAGATCCATGCCAAGAATCACTGCACCAGCGCCGCCGTCGTGTTATGCCGACTGACAACGTTCCTCGGGCAAATTGCTTTTCCACTTTGGAAGCTTTCCAGAAGTCGAAGAAAGAAATAAAAAAGTCGAAGGGAATGGAACTTGGATGGGAATTTCAGATAGGGATATCAAGACTTTTTTTTTTTCTTGAGGAGTGTTGCTGCTCCTGTTTCACTGACAGCCTCTCAGTACTGCGGACAGCTCTGGGTGCTAAGGCCCGGCTGTCAGTCAGCATTAGCAGCAGTTTGGCTGACAGCTACTGCTGTAGGAGCAAGGCCCGACGCTCATATTCACCCTGAAGGACTGCCTTGAGGTAACCTTATGCTCCCGATATCCTCAGGCGAGGACGTGGATTACCATTAACCTGTCATTGTTAGCCATTCAAGCGTACTGGCCACTTCTTGATCAGGGATATGGATAACTGTGGACAGTCAAAGCAGTTTGGGAGCACAACTTATGTTTTACATGTGTTGCACCTGTTAATTATCTTAGTATATCAGTTTATAGAGATGCATCAAATCCTCATTTTCATTGAGGTGGTGTGGTTGATGGAGACAGTGTAGGAACTCCTGGGAAGAATATATACGTAGACAGAAAGTCCCTTTGAAGGGTGAGATTAATGTATGTGGCTGCAGCACTGATGCCAGACAAAACTTTGATATTGTAAATTTCTGAAAAAACACTAAGAAGGATTTATATCTATCTTCTACATCAGAGCGTAGCAGCTATAATAGTAAATGTGTGGTTATGGTTGAGGTTTGGTACCAACTCCATCGTCAAACTCTTAAAAACTACTTTACTTTTTACATTTGGAAAATAAATCAAAGTTCTCAAGCTGGTAAATAGTTTCTTAACACAAGTATTAATAAAAGAACTTTGCCTAAATAAGCCAAAACTGTAAAAGAAATATGTTGATTTAAATCAAATAACTGCCTTTTTCTTATGTAATAAGTTTACGAATCTGACACTTTTGGATACTTGATGCTTTAGGCACATTTCTGTCAGTAACAAAGAACATATTGACGTTTGACCAATTAATTTTTGGTCTGTGATGAGGCACAAACACCAGTCTCCGAATACCAGAACAGAGATTATTCTTTCTGTGATTGACAGCCCCACCAAGAGCCTTAAAACAGGCGTTAGAGATCATTTAATTAATTATTATTTCATTTTAAAGCTCCTACTTGATTTCTCTCAACACTCTTCACCATTAAGTTTGAACATTACTGACACTGTGCTATTTTTAAGTCTTTTTGTAGCCTTTTTATGCTTTTTTTTTAGGTTTTTTTTCAAAAGAACAGCATGTACAGGATGCCCATTTCATGTAACCTATGGCAACTGGATCACAAAGAGAAGTAGGGGATGCAGACATGCCACATAGGTTGTGGACGTGGACAAAATAGCTTCATTGTATGACACAAGGAGCAACGCCGGTTGAGGTCCCTGCTGGAATTTGGCCTCGGGTCTGTTGCGTGACAGCCGGTGGAAGATAAGGGAGGAAAAAAAGGCTTAACCTGGTCTGTGCGGCTGTAGCGTTTTATCGGCGAGGCTAATCGCTGTGATTAAACCTCAACACTCGATCGGTACGGAGAGGAAATGGACCAAAATTTCAGCCGAGCTGTTACAGGAGCACGTGTTGCTCTGGGGAGGGAAAACGTGAAACTGCTATCTTGTTTTTCCCAATGAATTTTTAATTTCCTGATCAACTCCGGGGTCTCCGGGGTGAGATTTTCAACTAAATTGGTAACCTGTTCTGCAGTTTGGAAGCCCAGTAAAAGAGCTGGATCTCCATATGGCTGTATTAACTCAGATTCTGACACCGACAGCTGGGGCAGATGTTTCCGTCTACGGTTGAGCGACTCAGATAAATCACACGCTGACACTACATCGGGGCCATTGTGTATGAGAGGTCTACCGCAATTCCAGAGTGTGAAGATATGGATCCTTTTAGTATTTGTTACAGCTGTGTGGTTGGTTTGTGCTGGAAGTGACACCGCAGATATATAAGATTTATTTATTTTTTCTGTTTTGAGTTGAGAACAGAATATCTTAAAAGGTCATTACGCGGCTCTTGCGTAGTCATATTTTTCTTCCCGGTTCTTGTTAAATCAACACCATATGTTTTCATAAATCCACAATTAATTGCAGGTTAATATTGCATGTTGTTTCTACTGTTTCTACTAAATCAAATCTTTTTTTTTTTTTACTGTTTATGTATTAAATCTTTGCTTTATAAGGTGATAAATGTTGTCCTTTTAGTCCCCAAGCTGCTAAAACGGGGAATATTTGCTAATCTTTTATCAAATTTGATTAATAGCACATTCATGTTTAATGCTTTTTGTGTTGTGTTTATGAGTAAGAGGAGCTGAATCTGTGTCTGATTGCAGTTGTTTTATATTCTGTTTGTATTGAATCCTATTACTTCTGTTGCACCTAATTTCTCCAAAGGGATCAATGAAGCTTCACATCTTTTACTGACAGTGGATGTTTTCATCTGAGCACGATACGTTTCTAGCATCAAACCTTCTCTAAACCGGCAGCCAGGCTACATTAGCTTGTTGTTGAAAATCTCTGCAGATTTACACCCTAGTCTGTGTTTTGATTTTATATATATATATATATATATATATATCTGACTGACTGAAAAGTTTCCTTCAATGCCTGGAAACCTCTTTAGATTCAGATGGTGTCGCAGGCAGACGGGAGGGGATATCCAACAGGTGGAAGTGAGATGGAATGGGGAAACAGAGGAGCCCGCAGAGACAGCCCGAGGCTCACCGACATTCCTCAGCACTAAAGGCTCCCACGTCGGGAGGATTTGCAGAGGAGCTGCTGGTAGCGAATGGAAACAAGGGATCAACTTTGAAAAAGATTTTACATTTTCGACCGTGCGCGCTAACTCGGTGCTGTTTTTACACACCGAGTCGCTGCGAGAGATACTGTGATGTGTTACTTTAGTGTCCTGGGAATGTCACATATAAGGCCTAAAGCTGCGTCACACAACAGTTTTAGTGAATAGTCACAATGTTCTGCTTTGTGCAAACAATAGAGAGCATCAGTATGGTTAAGAAAACATATTCAAATGTACAGAATCCGGTGCGCGATCGCTTCTGACAGCTGATGCGAAACATGAATTATCATGTAAGATATTTGATTCTGCTTTAATATCTACTTTAAATCCCGCGTGGCGCTGCATTGCAGTGAATTCTCGTCCAAGTTTCTCCTCCCCTGAGCTTGAACTTTCAAATTCCATTTTAGCAAAAAACATTTTGCAGACAAATCAGATTCTCTCATAATTCAGACTCGTGTAGACTCCCCGGTGTATCACCCCTAATGTAACCATTGCCCTGACAATGCGTTTCCCTATTTATCACCAGTAATGATAAACCAAAATGCAAAAATGGTGATACAAAATGAACATAAAAAAATGAAATGACGTGATTGATGTCGGATCCTCGGCAAGCTGGCACGCTAGGGAGCAGAATAAATGAACGTCAAAGATTCCCTTCTGGGCAGAAGCACAGAGGGAAGAAATCTAAAGCACTTTAATGTCTCTGTCTCCATTTTTCACTAACATCTAGATATGCACACACACATGCACACACACACACATACACACACACACACAGTCTCCTTCCCCCTCGTCCCACACTCTCTTGCTCCCTCTCCTGCTCTCTGTAAAGCTCCCAGACTTTTATGTCGATGCTCGTCATTTGATTTGCAAGCCAAATTCATTCCTCTCCCTTACAATCTTGCTGTAGGGTTCACCACCCGCCTCCTCCTCCTCCTCCTCCTCCTCCTCCTCCTCCTCCTCTCTTGACCCCGCCTCCCATGAGCCGCACATTTGGAATGGAAGCAGCTCCAGTAACGGTGTTGGCAGACATCTGGAAATGTTTTAGCCCTGCGCTGGAGGTCACTGTCTGGACCAATAGAGACCATACCTCAACCTTTGCAATGTGACAAGCCTTCATATATCTCCCCGACCTCGTGTACTGTATGGAAACACCCGCCCCCTCCCTCCCCTCCACCCCCTCCTCTCTTTCCTCTCTGCTCATTTCCTACCTCCCTCATCCTCTGCTCCCATCTCAACCGCCACCTTTTTTCTATCTCCATCCACCTCATGGTATAAAACACATAACCCAGTGTTTATTCTGTCTTTTTCTCTCTCTCTCTCTCTCTCTCTTTCTGTCTCCGCTCGGCTCTTCCAGCCATGTGGCGATCACAACAAGTTCCACTCACGCCACATCGTTTCAGTCCGGTCGGGGTCAAGACCCGAGATCAAAGGGAGTCAAGATCATTCCTATCATACCTTTCTGAATTAGCCTCCCATGAGCGATGGCGGCAGTTCAGTCACTTTGTTGTTGCTGTACAGCAAAACAACAAACCGACCAATAATAAATCAGCTTTTGATGTGGTGAATGAATATGTTATTGTGTATTTTGTAATGTGGTTTTTATTTTAAAACCTCATGTGAATCATAACTCCGAACTGAACCAGACATGTAAATTCTATTTATAGATACTTTGATAATTATTACAGTTACTTTTTTACTACTTGCACAGCAAATCAATCACTTCTAGTACATATTTAAACACTATGGCTGACTTTAATTTGCTTATTTTCATGAAAAACATGTTAGTCTTTTATGTTTATGTCCTATTCTATTTGAAGCACTTTAAAAAAGAACACTGTCATTTTTTTTTAGCAAATGTTACTCAAACAGGAGGACATGGTAAATTTGTCAGGGACTATTTTCTGCTGTCCATTAATACACATTTGATGTTCTAGTGAGTATTTATAGCAGCAGCAGGATAATAAATGTCAGACTGATTCAAAATTAAAATTAACTACAGCGCCCATGTCAGTGGTAATTAATATAGTTAAAAGGAACGGTTCAACATTTTGGGAAATACAGTTAGACGGGTGGGGGGGGTGTACAGCTCATCGTTGATTACAGTCACAGAGCAGCACAAGTCTATAGATACAAGACAGACATTCACAAATAATCAACTTTGGGTTTCGAGCTGTGTGAAGAAAAAAAACTTGAACCAGCATAAATGTTTGGAATTAAATTGTTGAATCATATAAATATGCTTTTTAGAAACATTTTACATATTTTAAGGAAACTATCATTCAAAAAAAACCTCCCTATAGGTTTAATTTAATAGAGTAACAGCTTTAAGATATAAGAAACAAAGGTTAGTGTAATAAAATGATCATAAACTGATTAAATAGAATAGATGTAATTGTGTTGATCCTATCAGATGTTGTTTTTATATCTTATCTTTATGTAATAAGGGCACATGTTTGATTTGAAGTTATTATGCTGTATATACTTTAATAAACTACTTTTTTTTTTTAATGAGACATTGAGACAAGATCTTTACAGGCTGACGTCTGTTGTATTTACTTTGTCCTGCGATCGCTTCTCCAAAAAGTTCAGTCGGCGTCTCTTTTGTGTAAAGTGATTTATTCTTATAATTATTATTATTTTAGACTCTGATCCACCTTGAACGCTGCTCTGGTCTGTTTTTCCATCCATCATCATCCCACCTGCATCCAGAGCTCTCTCCTTCTTCTATTTCTATGCACTGAAAGTGTGGCAATGTCATATTTTAAGAGGCCATTTACACTAAGCTATTTATCTGCACACCCTTGGAGGAGCGAGGCAGGGTGGCATCAGAGATTAGACGCATTTATTCGACTGTAACAGCGTGTGGGAAGCGGGACCGTTGCGCCGACGTTTCGTCTAAAACTTTGACCTTTTCTATGTATGGTGTGTCAGATATGTGCCTTCGCTCTTCATATTGGCCTGAAAAAGCCCGAGTGTGTGTGTGTGTGTGTGCAATGATGGGTCTGTACATGTACATGTCGCATTCACCCGCATCTGTGTAGGTGTTATTTTTCACTTCCTGTGCACGGGGAATGACAAGATATGTATGTTGAGAGAGAAAGACAGAGAGGATATGAACAAACTATTTCCCTCAGCTGTTGGTGTTACAGGCATATTTTTCAGGATGTAGCAGCATGTGGGCTCAGGCTCTGTTTGTCCAGGATGACACACTTCACGTCCATTCATCAACGTCCTGCCAGACCTCACCGACCTTGGGTTGCCTGCCTGTCCGTGTGTGTGTGTGTGTGTGTGTGTGTGTGTGTGTGTGTGTGTGTGTGTGAGGGAGAAAAAATAAGAGGAAAGACAAGATCGAGAGGAGTGATGGAATGTACTCATGTTCTTGGGTGGTATTTTAATTTGTGTGTGTGTGTGCACGGCTGAGCGCACACATGTCTCAGCAGGACATCGGCCTCTGCCTTTGCTCGCTGTACACACACACACACACGCACACACACACGCACACGCACACGCACGGCTGCAGGATCCAGTCCAGAGAAACTGAACCGATTAAGAGCGTGACGAGGAGAGGAAAAAACCGTCTCTCTTACGCGATGCATCTTTATCTGCTCGTTTGCTCTAGCAAGATGTAGCAACACGGGGGGAATATTTATCACCTTGAAAGAGGTGTGAACTCAGACCTGGACCCGTGTGATTGAGAGTCAAACATACTCAGACATTTGTTATTGTAACATCTTAATGATTTCGCCTTTTTAAGTCACCCAAGACTGCAGTAGTTCCTTCCTCCAGGTGCCCAGGTGACAGATGGCTGGCCCGGGCAGGGGTCCCTCCTTCTGCAAGTTATAGATGGACACCTTGTCTGAGACACACACACACACACACACACACACACACACAAGGAGAAAAAGGCAATTAGGGCCAGCACGGAGGAAAAAAAAATAAAAGCTTGATGATGTTGATAGAGTTTTACGTTGGCCTTGTGTTCTGAGCATTTTCCTGCACGAAAGGGACAAACTGTGTGTTTTTTTTTTTCTTCCAAGGGCAAACATGAGGAAGATAAATTCACCTGACTTGTGCATATCACCAGAAATCTGACAGTTTGAGGCAGTTGACTCTACATGTACGGTCTGTACTGTAGGGTTATAGAAACACATGTTTTTAATGTATGGATATATGTCAAGTGCTTACAACAGGAAATGATAAACCTATTATTCCATGAGAAAAACAGCTGCTTGTGAGATTCTGGGCATAAAATCTATTTGACATATGATCATGTATGTCAGCTGGAAAAGATGTCAGCAGGGAGATGAGGGTGTTCAGTGATACTGGAAACAAAAGCAACGTTTTTTTTTTTGTTGTTGTTGCTGTATCACTACCTGATGTTCTTTCAGCGTCTACTTTATATCATCAGGATTTGAAGAGAAGCTGACGATTCACTCGAAAGGTTTTAGCGCATTTACGTTAGTAGGATTTCATTTCTGGTTCTTTTACTCAAAGAGTTGTGAAATACGAGAGCGGACGACGTGGACGGGCTTTTACGAGCGTGCAGGATGATGATGAGCTGATGTCAGGAAAGTTTGAAAGACTTTGCAAACGAAACGCTGCAGTGAGCTGAAGCCTGAGCTTTGTCTTTTTTTTTTTTATCATAACTCAAGTTTTGGAACTTTAACCGTGTTTAACATGTACATCCAACATAGTAGTAAATAAAAAAAGTATAGAAATAACACGTCCCCTTTAAATAAATACATCTCTGAACACTGGGAAGATATAATCAGTATGAACATTTTGGAACTTTGCTAAAACATCCAGTAAAAGTGTTTCCTCGATATGTAAATACACATTTAATACAGTTGGCTCTTTGTTTTATTTCTCTCATGTGTATTTGCTTTAGTGGAACCATCTGAAAGGTCAGTTCCTTGAGGTAAATATCTCTAAATTTAAGTCGTGAATTTACAGTTTATTGACATTTGAGAGAAGAAAATCTTTCTTTAATGGGCTGAAACACAAAAAGTTTCTGAATCTCCTTCTGAAATATATCACTGATAGTAGCCATCGCAAGCTACATGCTAACAACGTGGATTAGTGCTGAAAAGGAGCATTTTCTAAATTCTATGAAAACAGGACAATAACAGCCGAGAATCGGAACCGCCAATCACTGAAAGTCTGCTTCGAGCGAGCAAATTATACATCAGACAGACGGCCCTGAATCCTGATTACTTAATGGACTGAGTTATTTTGATAATTAAAACTTCTTTTGAAGAGGCTATCTGGGATGTTTTCATCAGCCGCGCCCGCCGTCTTATGAGAGCGTCTCTCTCCTCTCTTCCTCCTCTCATCTCTCTCTTTTGTGTTTCTATGTCGGAGATCGAGAGCGGCTCGAATAACGACAGATGCATTAGTCTCTGAGCCTGAGCCTGATTGATTATGAGTCCCAGCCCACAAACAAATTAAAAGACTCTCTATCTTGTAAACCTTAATCTTGATCTTGGATTCTCTTTAACTTTTTTTTTTTTTGCTTCTAAAACTTCCAAAGATTCAAAATGATAAACCAGAAAAACAAAAATCTCTACTAAAAGAGTAAAAAACATGTTTTCATTGCAGGAATAAAGTATAAAATGCTTCCATTTGCTTCGGCATCGATCCAGCCGTCAATCATTTCATCATAGAAATAAAAGAATCGGCTCAACTTTTCATGTTGAATCACAAAAAGCTTGGCGTCTATATGACTGAGTCAAAAGCAGGGAAATGAAACGCTTTGATGAAGTTTTTCATCCTCCCCGGGTGTGTAAATCACGCCGGTGCTGACCTGTATATTAGCTCTTTAAGTCGTGTTTACGACCGTAGACAAATCAGTTAGTCCACAGGATATTTACACCGGTTCCCTGACAGCCTCTCTCAGCTTCAGTGGTGCTTAAGCTCACTGCAGGACTGCACGATGGTTAAAGTAGAACCCTCGGAGCCCCACCCCGGCTCACCCCCCCTCCTCCCAACACACACACACACACATACACTTTCTCTGGGTCCAGTTATTTATGGTATGAGTGTACAGCCACCTTCCGTCCAATTAAAGCTGAGTGCTGGCTTTGTGCAGGCCCTGTTCATCATTTCCCTCACGGGGGCAATTGGAAAAGAGGGGGAGGGGGGGGTGGCGAGCTGAGCTGTACACTCACTTTCCATCTGACCCGCTCTCTGGGGTCAGGAGAGTCTGGGTTTAAGGGAAATGCCACTGAATTTCATCCTTCAAATATATTATTCCCATGCTGCTCGACAGTTCAATTTGTAGAGTCTGAAGTTAAAGGGAAAATCAACCCGGTGACTTATTCTCCTATGCATGTCAACCAGTTATTGATTGCGAGCTTCAACAGCTCTTTCTTCCAGAGCTTGAGTCCACAGAGAGAGAAATGGTCATGCATGAAAAGGAAGATGAATATACTCTCTCTTTGTTTACCATCATCTGCCTCTCAGCTGGGAGTCAGTACGACTAAAAATAACAGAGATGTAGACTTTATCAGTGGTATTTGCAGGTGCTGGAGAGTATTACTTCATATGTACTCTCCGGGGGGAGCTGAGTGAAATCTGATAAATTGCCTTAAATGATTTAACTTGAGTCAGAGTCAGTCGAGCCTGAAGACTACAAGTTTGAGAATGAAAAAAGATCTGAGGGTGTGGAGAAAGAAGTGAGGTTAGCAGACGTCTGTAGCTGCTCCTCCTCTCTGCTGGAGGCTAGCAGCTATAGGCTACGTTAGCTGCTACTAGCATAACACACCAGAATCTCTGACTGAACTGTTAGGGGCTGGGTTGCATTGTGGGTAATGTAGGCGCCAGGATCTGACAAGGATCTTGATCTTTTTTTTTTTAAATGTCCATCATGAGTCTGACAGTGTTATAGGAGTACCCTTTTAATGTATATTTTATTTTTTTAACATCTGTTTTGTAACTTTTTACAAAACATCCTGTTGCATCACTGAATGTAAACATAGTTTAAAGCTTTTTGAGTAAACTAAAACAATCACACCTTGAGATCCATGTAGTATTGTGCTCGAGTTTTTGAACATATCACATGACCTTCATTAGGAGATGATGAGGTTGTTTCAAGGTCAACAAACTTGAAAATACAACCTTGGAGCCAACATGGATGAGAAGAGCAAAAAGGCAGCAGCTCCAGGCTACATTAGCTGCTACTAGCATAACACACCAGAATCTCTGACTGAACTGTTAGGGGCTGAGTTGCATTGTGGGTAATGTAGGCGCCAGGATCTGACAAGGATCTTGATCTTTTTAAATGTGCATCATGAATCTGACAGTGTTGTAGAAGTGCAATTTTAAATCAGTGGAGTGATCTTTTAATGTATATTTTATTTTTAACATCTGTTTTGTAACTTATTGCAGGTGCCATAGCAACACACAACCATCCTGTTGCATCACTGAATGTAAACAATCTCACCTCAAGATCTATTTAGTATTGCGCTCAAGTTTTTGAACATATCACATGACCTTCATTAGGAGATGATGAGGCTGTTTCAAGGTCAACTTTGGAGCCAACATGTATGAGAAGAGCAAAAACTCCATCTGCTGCTGATGACGAGGGTCATGTGACACGATCAGAAACTTAAGAGGAGCTACAGAAGATATTCTGCTTTTGTGTTAAACAGGTCTTGTGCATCTATTTTGACACCACTGTGAAGTGAAAACCGTGTTCTGCTGTATGTACGAAGAAACAAATCAGTCAATAAATTAAATACATGGTGATTTGTTGGGTTTTATTTGTCATTATTAATAAGTCCAGTATCCATATTTTCATATATTCACAAGTGAATCTCATGCTGTGAGCCGCTCCAGCAAAAATAGAAGCAGTACGTCAGAGATGCACGTGAGACGCTCCAGTCACGCATCCAGCGGCCGACCGCTGGTGGAGGCTGAACGTCCGGTGGACATTCAGGGTTAGATTCATTATCTGGGTCAGAAAATGTTGTCGTCCACTGGCTGCCACTCTTGGCTTATTACCGGGGCAGCTGTCAGCCATCATTACCGAGGACCCCGACTGGCATCACTCTAAAAAATTCTCTAAATGGAAGTGAAGGGAGAAAAATACTGTATATATGTGGACACACAGAGGTCGTTGAAACCTCAAACTGCGACTTTATTGCACATCTTTTCAAGCTCTGAGAGCTGATTCTGTGATAGCATCGCTCACCTGGATGGACGGATTTACATACATTATGATCTGTCCTTTACTGCTATTAAATTAATACTTTTAATTTGATTTAATACAAACATTTATTTACGTATTAAGTATGGGAAAAGTTCAATTTTTTTCATATAATTGCTCATATTCATATGATTTAGCCAGCCTGGATATGATTTCATGTTCTATTTACATTCTTGCACTCTTTTATATACTTTTCTATTATTATTTCTACTATTTTCTTGTTTTTACATGTTTAATTTGATATTCTCCCCATTTTATTTTCCTTCCCAGAGTTGCCAAAATCAGATGACAACTTGACAACTACAGTAACTTTGAAAACTAAATGAAAAAATTAAAATATATATATATATATATTTCATAAGAAAATTGTACTTTTAGAAAGTTAAAGGTTACATTTGAAAGCAGTTTCTGTATCATCTGTGTGTGTGTGGGCGGATTTTCATTTTGTCTGCAGCAGACCGGAGGAGCCAGTTGATCAGGAAGTGTCTTCATTGATACCTAAATTTATACAAAACCTAATTTTTCTTTCTTTTTAAAAAAAAAACAACAAAAAACACTCCACACTTCAGATTTCATCATCCTTGAAACTTTCTCCCTCTCTCTCTTTAACTGTCTAGAGAACAATCCCCCCATTGTTTGGAGCAGACATGCGTTTTTGGAGGTGAACATAACCAGTCAAGCCTCAGACCATTAAAAACAGCATGCTGTCTGGTTCATGCTTTAGCGACCGGAAACCCACATAAACAACGCGCGGCCTACCTCACCCTGACGGCCTGTTATGTTCAGGGAAAACCGGCTAAACTGACAAAATCTATTACCTCCAATAAATACTGCAGCACAGGGCTCTCACAAGAAGACTAGCTGCATTACAGTAGTGACGATGATGATGATGATGCATTCCTGTCAGAGTCTGGAAGGCCCCCCCTGAGCCCTTTGGGGGAGGGAAAACTTGGCTCTGTAGTTCCAACTTTTTTTTTGATGACAATTAATGTACACAGATGTCTCGTCCGATGGGCTTTCCCGGCAGCGTCGGGGGTGAGAGGTCGTTTCCCTTCACGGAGCGAGAGGGATAGTCGTAGCTAATGCCGAGTTCCCTGATGCATATATCACAGTGACATGCTAAACCGGAGCTGTAGAGCCCCCCCCCCCCGCGCCGGAGGGCATGACCCACACTGGGAGGATGCATCAGAGCGCTAAGCATGTCAGCACCTTCACCCTGGACTCTGGAGGGATTGGATGGATCTGTGTTTCCCCCCTCTCTCCTTTGACTCCTCTCATGCTACTTTTTTTTAACTCTTTTAGCCGTTTTACAAGTATTCCTCTCCGGTCTTCTCCATCCTTTTGTTTCTCATGCCTTCCTCTGTTTTCATTTGCTTTTTTTAAAATGCCACAGAGACCAGAGAGAAGTTTAAAATAGATGGATCCCAATCTGCAGCCGTTTTTTTTTCCCTCTCTGGAGCCACGGTCCCCCTGTTTGCTTTCTCACAAATATGCCCCGGACAATTTTGTATATCAGGGAACAGAATAAATATCCAGATTATTAGCATTCCTCGTGTCGCTGATACCCGCACACATAAACACGGCTTCTCCGTTAAACCCCCTTCAAACTTGCAACACACATTTACACAGACTATAAAAGAAAAATACACAGCATCCGCTCGGGCAGCTGTTTGTCAAACAATCTCTCGGTAATCTGCCCGAGTCCATGAGACGGCACCAAACATTTGTTTCTCCAGACTGTATTAAAACTTTTAGCCCCGACTAAACTCCTCGTGGTTTCTCGGGTGTCGGAGTCAGCGAGGTGATTAGTGTGGGAGTCAGACGTGGCACGAGTTCTCCTGTGGACGACCAAAACATGTTTTTATACCTCTTTTTATTCCTGTTGTTCTTCAGGACATCATTTAACACGGACCACATGATTTAATCACTAGTTCTCTATAATAATTATTAGTTTGAATGTTTATTTATAGTTCATTTTTACTATATTTGAGGAAACAGTCAGAAGGTCTATTTAGTAGCTTTTCAGGGGTTTTCAATCATATCACATGATCTTCCTCTGCATGTAGGTTTCATTCATTCAACAAGAAACAACTTTAGATTCTTTCTTGACCTTAAAAACAGTTGACAAAATAATTTCACCACATTTTTTACTGTAATTTACTATATTTAATTAGTATTATCAGAGCCGATACCCAATCAAAAGAGTCTTTAACAATATTTACACATTTGATCGTACGGTTAGATGAAATAGTTGACAGTTATGAATATGTCTTTACAGAGCAAATACTTGTTTGCAGCTATATTGATGTTCAAATGGTCATATATTGGACGTTCAGGCTTTTAAAACTTTACATGCATGCAACATGTTATAAAGGTGTTTCCTATACTGTGATTTCCTTCTCACAGCATTAATCAATTCATCATTAACTATTAACCTGAACAGTTTATGATGTCATATATGGTATCATTGTAATCCTCAGCCATCAAAACATGGAGGTAGACGTCATTTTTTCTGTGTTATCATGTTTGGTTCAGGAGATATGATGCAATATACATAATTAGGTTATGGCGGCGGAAAGTAAATTGGTCGCCATGGCCAACACGAGGTCGTTTTCACACATCACCTGGACTATAGTGGAGGGATATGATGTCTGACATAAGTTTATCTTATGCTGTGATGTGTTGTTTTGAATCATTCCTCATTTAAATGAGTTATATTTCTGTGTCATATATTCTTTAATTTATTTGACAGGATTATTTCAAAAGTGAAATTCCCAATTTTCTCCAGTAAATTTTTATGAGTATATTTTTTTGTCATATTTTCCTTCGATGTCCTGCTGTGTTTTTTTTTTTTTTTTTGATCTGGTCTTGTTAATGTTGTTTGTTGTTATAGGGAAAACTCTGGTTTATTTGCTCCAGATGTTGATCCACATGCTGTTACCCATAATGACTCTTCGTAGTGGCAACTTTCTGTGTTTACTTTCGCTCTGACTGACTCAGAGACAAGTGTTGGAAATGATTCATGTGGACATTATGTTTATTTGGAATGTTTTACAAGACTCGCTCGGCTTGTCCCCGTTACACCCGAGCGGCGACGACCAAAAAGCTTGAAGCTGAAGCCGCTCGGGACCTTAAAGTGCAATTCTACCGACAGCCGCTAGATGCTGAGTGATGCTGTCTGTGAGGTTTTGGGGGAAGGCAGGAACCTCTCTGATAGACGGTATATCAGCATCTCCATGGTTACCAAGGTCAGAGGAGGCTTCCCTAAAACAACACAGTCAGACGCTCAAACCAAAACTGCTGAAATTACATGCGACGTGACTGAAACGCTCCCTTGTTTAGAAACTAGTGAACCAATCAGACCGTCGCTCAAAATATCCACGACAGTCTCAACCGCTAAACTCAGGCCCTCTAATAATAAGTGCGCCGGTGGTTATTTTGGACACGATCGCTCTGTTAATAAGATTTGAAGACCGATAGTAGCGTTGATGTTGATGCTGTGTGGGCGTTGATTGACAGCTGTGATTGATCGTTCACTCACCTGCTGTTGACACAATATTTCATAAAGTTTAATAGGACACGATTTAGCTTAAGTAGCTGATCTCTCTTTTCTCTACGTTCATGGGCTTTTAATTTCATGCTGATAGAAGCAGGACAGCCAGAAACATTTAGTAAGAAGTGTTGGAGGAGAGTCATGAGACATGCAGGTCTTTAGGAGGTGTTGAGTGTTACTGTCGGTATCTTAAGATGACAAAGTAAAAGCAGTTGATGTTAATTAGTGAGTGACATGAATCTGTTGTAGCATGTGAGCTGTTAAACTACACATTAAACTGTGTTTTTACCAGGTTTTATTAGCATTTATTTGTTTATTTGGCGTCCAGCTGTGTGAGACATGGACATTATTTGAATAGCAGTGTTTTTGTTTTGTATGTGTGGGTTGCATTTGTTTCACTATCTGCCTTTCTAGACAAATGTAGAACCAGAGTGTACATGCATGTGTGTGTGTGTGTGTGTGTGTGTGTGTGTGTGTGTGTGTGTGTGAAGTCAGGCCATCTGACACCTCTCTGGGACACACACATTATCCATCAATCATATCTGGGAAATGAAATGTCTCTCTTTGCCTCTGTGGTTTAATTTGACACAGTAAGCAAACACACACACACACACACACACACACACACACACACACACACACACACACACACATTTGACCTCAGTTTCATCATGCTACAATGCTATCTACTCTCTCAGACTGCCTTCATTCTGTCAGCAGCCCGTATCCCACAATTATTCCCTCCATTTTCTCTCTCCTCCTCCCTCTGGTATTAAACTGGAGAGCATTCTCTCCATCCCTCACTATCCCTCTCTCTCTCTCTCTCTCTCTCTCCACCTTTCTCAGACTCTAAACTTTTTTCTTTCTCATCTCCTCATTTCCTTTTTATATTTTCTTCTTTGTAATTGCTCTCCTTCCTCCTTCTTTCCCTCCCTCTCTTCTTTATCTCTCTCTCTCTCTTTCCTCTTTCCCTACCAGTCTCCCCACTTTTCCCATCCCTCTTTATGTCCTTATCTCCTCGTCTCCACTCTTCCTCTCATTTCTCACCTGCCTTTCTTTCTTTTCTTTTCTCTTCCTCTTGTCCTCCTTTCTCTGTCTGTTTTGCCGCTCCTCATTTCTTCCCTCCATTTCTACCTTTTTTCTCTCTCGTCTCCTCTCCGTTTCCTCGCCTCGTCTGCTGTTCGGTGAAACGAGCTGTCAAAGCCGCCGATGATTGACGAGTCAAGGTGGACCGGACCCTTCCCTGTCACTCAGACGGCTGCGTTTGTGTGCCTGTTTGTGTGTGTGTGTGTGTGTCAGCTTGGCGGTGGGTAATAGCACTGACACAGCAGTCTAAGTATGAGAGGAGAGTTTCGCCTCAGCGACAGCTGATGATTAGATTGCCTAGACTCAATCAAAAAGCGGATGTTGTCCTCAGCAGTCGAGGAAATGACTCTGCTTCTCGTGTATCTCCAAAAGAAACTCTTTGGAACGAGAATATAAAAGAGAGCCAATAATTAATTGAGGAAGTAGAGATAGAGGGTGGTGGTGGTGGGGAGGGAGGGAGGGGGGGTAGGGGGTGGGGGGGGATTACAACCAAATGTCACTGACAATTAATTTTCTATTGCACAAAGGCAGAAAATGAAGAGAGGCATAATCTGTTCCAAGTCAATCAGATCCTAAATCCCTGTGACAAGCACGATCTATGATTAAGTGGCTGCTTCGACGCCGAGGTACCTTAATTAATCTATTTTACCTTGTCATCAGTTTTGCTTCCTGCAAGTCGTTAAGAGGGTACCTTTAATGGAACGACGAGCCGCCGTTTAGGAGATCCGGGCCTTCCATCAGCGTAAACGTCACCTCAGAGAGAAACCAGAGAGAACATGCTTCTGTCCGTTACAACGTTCACTTAACGCCGTATCACCTTGTCACGCTGCTTCGTCTTGATTTTTATAAAAGATGAGTCTTTAGTCTCTCGGGAGTGTCATTTTCCTTAAAACTATCACTCATTTGTAACTTGTGTAATACTTGTTGCAAGGTGTTTGCCCAGATAAGTCATCATACACACACACACACGCATCGTTTCCTGAGAAAAACCCCCAGCCAGCAGTGATAAATGATCCATTGTGATGTTGTGTAATTACTCTTAAATATAACATGTAAACTACAGGCTGGGATGCAAACAGATTGACCTTCCACTCTTTTTTTTTTTTTTGTGTGGCACAATATGAGGAACTGATTGGAGGATGGTTCCTTAAACTCCCATCTGGAGGCATTTAAACAGTAAAAACAGTCAAGCGGCAATGAGAGGAAACCTTTTTCCACTCCGAGTTCAGCTTTATTTACCCTGCTTATCTCCCCGCTGGAATCAACACAGCCAGGCTCAGAGCTGCACTGTTTATTCAAAACGGAGCAAAGAATAATACAGTCCCCCAGTCTTCCAATCTAGAGGGTCTGAAGTCATGTGTGTGCTTTGGGGTGTTTCTAATGGCTTCACAGTCCAAAACCACATGCCTGACTTTTGTCCAATTTTTTCTCACCTACCGAAAAATCAAGTCAAACTAACCTCTTCTTCCCCCGCCCCCTCCTTCCATTTCCTCTGTTCAGTTTCTGTCTGTAAACACGGAGCTTTCAGGTGACTTAATTTCTTGGCAGTTATTTGGGACTTCTTACTCCTGACATGTGAATTGTTGTGACGAGCTGGTTACATTTCTACATCTGCACACACGGCTGTCGAAACACGTTTATGGAGTGAAAACTGATCAGATTTATGCTGAAATAATGTTCTTTTACCTTAGTGAACA